>NC_143025.1:74080000-74170000 GCF_057628025.1 Oncorhynchus mykiss | reverse complement strand
GTTGTATTCATCATGGTACTGACAGGGCAGAGGTTGTATTCATCATGGTACTGACAGGGCAGAGGTTGTATTCATCATGGTACTGACAGGGCAGAAGTTGTATTCAATATGGTACTGACAGGGAAGAGGTTGTATTCATCATGGTACTGACAGGGCAGAGGTTGTATTCAACATGGTACTGACAGGGCAGAGGTTGTATTCATCATGGTACTGACAGGGCAGAGGTTGTATTCATCATGGTACTGACAGGGCAGAGGTTGTATTCATCATCGTACTGACAGGGCAGAGGTTGTATTCATCATGGTACTGACAGGGCAGAGGTTGTATTCATCATGGTACTGACAGGGCAGAGGTTGTATTCATCATGGTACTGACAGGGCAGAGGTTGTATTCATCATGGTACTGACAGGGCAGAGGTTGTATTCATCATGGTACTGACAGGAGAGGTTGTATTCATCATGGTACTGATAGGGCAGAGGTTGTATTCATCATGGTACTGACAGGGCAGAGGTTGTATTCATCATGGTACTGACAGGGAAGAGGTTGTATTCATCATGGTACTGACAGGGCAGAGGTTGTATTCATCATGGTACTGACAGGGCAGAGGTTGTATTCATCATGGTACTGACAGGGCAGAGGTTGTATTCATCATGGTACTGACAGGGCAGAGGTTGTATTCATCATGGTACTGACAGGGCAGAGGTTGTATTCATCATGGTACTGACAGGGCAGTAATCAAATTGACCATTGCTTTGGTACTGACCGTGCAGTGGTTGTGTTGCTGCAGCAGGGTGGGGACATCTCCTCCTATGGGCATCTGTTTGGCCAGGTCCTCATCCTTCAGACAGATCCACCTCCACAGCTCTTCCAGCAGGCTCAGCAGACGACTCCAACGCTCCGCACTCGCCTCCAGGTGAGCCCTGGAAATACATGGTCATAACATAGTAACATTACGGTTACAACCAGGGTTGGGTCATTACATAGTAACATTACAGTTGCAACCAGGGTTGGGTCATAACATAGTAACATTACGGTTACAACCAGGGTTGGGTCATTACATAGTAACATTACGGTTACAACCAGGGTTGGGTCATTACATAGTAACATTACGGTTACAACCAGAGTTGGGTCATAACATAGTAACATTACGGTTACAACCAGAGTTGGGTCATAACATAGTAACATTACGGTTACAACCAGGGTTGGGTCATAACATAGTAACATTACAGTTACAACCAGGGTTGGGTCATTACATAGTAACATTACGGTTACAACCAGGGTTGGGTCATTACATAGTAACATTACAGTTACAACCAGGGTTGGGTCATAACATAGTAACATTACGGTTACAACCAGGGTTGGGTCATTACATAGTAACATTACGGTTACAACCAGGGTTGGGTCATTACATAGTAACATTACAGTTACAACCAGGGTTGGGTCATTACTTAGTAACATTACGGTTACAACCAGGTGAGCCCTGGAAATACATGGTCATTACATAGTAACATTACAGTTACAACTAGGGTTGGTTCCTTACATGGTAACATTACAGTTACAACCAGGGTTGGATCATAACATAGTAACATTACAGTTACAACCAGGGTTGGATCATTACATAGTAACATTACAGTTACAACCAGGGTTGGATCATTACATAGTAACATTACAGTTACAACCAGGGTTGGATCATTACATAGTAACATTACAGTTACAACCAGGTGAGCCCTGGAAATACATGGTCATTACATAGTAACATTACAGTTACAACCAGGGTTGGGTCATTACATAGTAACATAACGGTTACAACCAGGGTTGGATTATTACATAGTAACATTACAGTTACAACCAGGGTTGGATCATTACATAGTAACATTACAGTTACAACCAGGTGAGCCCTGGAAATACATGGTCATTACATAGTAACATTACAGTTACAACCAGGGTTGGGTCATTACATAGTAACATTACGGTTACAACCAGGTGAGCCCTGGAAATACATGCTCATTACATAGTAACATTACAGTTACAACCAGGGTTGGGTCATTACATAGTAACATTACAGTTACAACCAGGGTTGGGTCATTACATAGTAACATAACGGTTACAACCAGGGTTGGGTCATTACATAGTAACATTACAGTTACAACCAGGGTTATGACATGGTTACAAGATGGTTATGTCATGTTTACAAAATGGTTATGACATGGTTGAAACATGGTTACAAGATGGTTGTGACATGGTTACAAGACGGTTATGACATGGTTACAAGATGGTTATGACATGGTTGAAACATGGTTACAAGATGGTTATGACATGGTTACAAGATGGTTATGACATGGTTGAAACATGGTTACAAGATGGTTATGACATGGTTACAAGATGGTTATGACATGGTTATGACATGGTTACAAGATGGTTATGACATGGTTGAAACATGGTTACAAGACGGTTATGACATGGTTACAAGATGGTTATGACATGGTTGAAACATGGTTACAAGATGGTTATGACATGGTTACAAGATGGTTATGACATGGTTGAAACATGGTTACAAGATGGTTATGACATGGTTACAAGATGGTTATGACATGGTTAAAACATGGTTACAAGATGGTTATGACATGGTTAAAACATGGTAACAAGATGGTTATGACATGGTTACAAGATGGTTATGACATGGTTAAGACATGGTAACAAGGTGGTTAAGACATGGTTACAAGATGGTTATGACATGGTTAAGACATGGTTACAAGATGGTTATGACATGGTTGAAACATGGTTACAAGATGGTTATGCCATGGTTATGCCATGGTTACAAGATGGTTATGACGTGGTTACAAGATGGTTATGACATGGTTAAAAGATGGTTATGACATGGTTAAAACATGGTTACAAGGTGGTTATGACATGGTTAAAACATGGTTACAAGATGGTTATGACATGGTTACAAGATGGTTATGACATGGTTAAGACATGGTTACAAGATGGTTATGCCATGGTTATGACATGGTTACAAGATGGTTATGACATGGTTAAAAGATGGTTATGACATGGTTGAAACATGGTTACAAGATGGTTATGACATGGTTACAAGATGGTTATGACATGGTTACAAGATGGTTATGACATGGTTAAGACATGGTTACAAGATGGTTATGCCATGGTTATGACATGGTTAAAAGATGGTTATGACATGGTTGAAACATGGTTACAACAGTTTCAAACATGACCGTGATCAGGTCCATCACCATGTAAGCAGAAGGTTAAAGCAGTTATACATCTCCAGGTGGATACTAGGACAGAATAACATGGTTAGACTGGTGAGGTTGGGGTGGGTGTGTCAACCATTACAACTGGACATATTTCAAAGTGTCCAACATCGGGAAGCATTTAGACAAGGAAACAAGAGACTGAAAGTTACACAGAGAGTTTCCTTCTCTTTAGGGCAGCCAAAACAAATTCTCCAGGAGGGAGGGAGGGAGGGAGTGGTCCCCACAAGGACAAAGGCTATTTTAAGGGAAAATAAGATTTTAAATGGAAATCAATGTAAGGGCCCCACAAAGATAGTAAAATATATGGTGTGTGTGTGTGTTTGTAAATCAACGTGTGTGGTTATACAGCATTATGTGTATTATTATTCAGTGTGTGTGTCTGTGTGTGTGTCTGTGTGTGTGTCTGTGTGTCTGTGTGTGTGTCTGTGTGTGTGTGTTCTTAAATGCTTTGTTTTGACATTCTGAACATGATGTACAGCCGCACAGTCCCATAGCAGCTACTCTAATTATACATGTCCAGTAATTAAGACATAATGAACCCTAAATAATACACACACGGCAGCACACACACACCCACCCCGATAACAGCTCAGCCTTAACCCTCTCCCATAGGGCAACACTGAGTACATGGTGTTGCAGTGTTTCTAACTAGTTTCAACTCTTCACCACAACCCTCTCTTCCTCTTCACCATAACTCTCTCTTCCTCTTCACCACAACCCTCTCTTCCTCTTCACCACAGCCCTCTCTTCCTCTTCACCATAACTCTCTCTTCCTCTTCACCACAACCCTCTCTTCCTCTTCACCACAACCCTCTCTTCCTCTTCACCACAACCCTTTCTTCCTTTTCACCACAACCCTCTCTTCTTCTTCACCACAACCCTCTCTTCCTCTTCACCACAACCCTCTCTTCCTCTTCACCACAACCCTCTTCCTCTTCACCACAACCCTCTCTTCCTCTTCACCACAACCCTCTCTTCCTCTTCACCACAACCCTCTCTTCTTCTTCACCACAACCCTCTCTTCCTTTTCACCACAACCCTCTCTTCTTCTTCACCACAACCCTCTCTTCCCCTTCACCATAACTCGCTCTTCCTCTTCACCATAACTCTCTCTTCCTCTTCACCACAACCCTCTCTTCCTATTCACCACAACCCTCTCTTCCCCTTCACCATAACTCCTTTTTCCCCTTCACCACAGCCCTCTCTTCCTCTTCACAATCCTCTCTTCCCCTTCACAACCCTCTCTTCCTCACCACAACCCTCTCTTCCTCTTCACAATCCTCTCTTCCTCACCACAACCCTCTCTTCCACTTCACCATATCTCTCTCTTCCTCTTCACCACAACCCTCTCTTCCACAACACTCTCTTCCCCTTCACAACCCTCTCTTCCACTTCACCACAACCCTCTCTTCCTATTCACAACCCTCTCTTCCTATTCACAACCCTCTCTTCCACTTCACCATAACCCTCTCTTCCTCACCACAACCCTCTCTTCCTATTCACAACCCTCTCTTCCACTTCACCACAACCCTCTCTTCCCCTTCACAACCCTCTCTTCCACTTCACCACAACCCTCTCTTCCATTTCACCACAACCCTCTCTTCCGCTTCACAACCCCCTCTTCCCCTTCACAACCGGCTCTTCCTCTTCACAACCCTCTCTTCCTCTTCACAACCCTCTCTTCCTCACCACAACCCTCTCTTCCTCACCACAACCTTCTCTTCCTCTTCACAACCCTCTCGTCCTCACCACAACCCTCTCTTCCTCACCACAACCCTCTCTTCCTCACCACAACCCTCTCTTCCTCACCACAACCCTCTCTTCCTCACCACAACCTTCTCTTCCTCTTCACAACCCTCTCGTCCTCAACACAACCCTCTCTTCCTCTTCTCAACCCTCTCTTCCTCTTCACAACCCTCTCTTCCTCACCACAACCCTCTCTTCCTCACCACAACCTTCTCTTCCGCTTCAAAACCCTCTCGTCCTCACCACAACCCTCTCTTCCTCACCACAACCCTCTCTTCCACTTCACCACAACCCTCTCTTCCGCTTCACAATCCTCTCTTCTGCTCACAACCCTCTCTTCTGCTTCACCACAACCCTCTCTTCCTCACCACAACCTTCTCTTCCGCTTCACAACCCTCTCGTCCTCACCACAACCCTCTCTTCATCACCACAACCCTCTCTTCCTCACCACAACCCTCTATTCCTCACCACAACCCTCTCTTCCACTTCACCACAACCCTCTCTTCTGCTTCACAACCCTCTCTTCCTCTTCACCACAACCCTCTCTTCCTCACCACAACCCTCTCTTCCACTTCACCACAACCCTCTCTTCTGCTTCACAACCCTCTCTTCTGCTTCACAACCCTCTCTTCCACTTCACCACAACCCTCTCTTCCTCACCACAACCCTCTCTTCCGCTTCACAACCCCCTCTCCTGCTTCACAACCCTCTCTTCCTCTTCACAACCCTCTCTTCCTCTTCTCAACCCTCTCTTCCTCTTCTCAACCCTCTGTTCCTCTTCACAACCCTCTCTTCCTCACCACAACCCTCTCTTCCTCACCACAACCCTCTCTTCCTCTTCACCACAACCCTCTCTTCTTCTTCACCACAACCCTATCTTCCTTTTCACCACAACCCTCTCTTCTTCTTCACCATAACCCTCTCTTCCTCTTCACCACAACCCTCTCTTCCTCTTCACCACAACCCTATCTTCCTTTTCACCACAACCCTCTCTTCTTCTTCACCACAACCCTCTTCCCCTTCACCATAACTCTCTTCTTCTTCACCACAACCCTATCTTCCCCTTCACAACCCTCTCTTCCCCTTCACCACAACCCTCTCTTCTTCTTCACCACAACCCTCTCTTCCGCTTCACCACAACCCTCTCTTCCTCTTCACCACAACCCTCTCTTCCTCTTCACCACAACCCTCTCTTCCCCTTCACCACAACCCCCTCTTCTGCTTCACAACCCTCTCTTCCTCTTCTCAACCCTCTCTTCCTCTTCTCAACCCTCTGTTCCTCTTCACAACCCTCTCTTCCTCACCACAACCCTCTCTTCCTCACCACAACCCTCTCTTCCCCTTCACCACAACCCTCTCTTCTTCTTCACCACAACCCTCTCTTCCCCTTCACCATAACTCTCTCTTCCTCTTCACCACAACCCTTTCTTCCTTTTCACCACAACCCTCTCTTCTTCTTCACCACAACCCTCTTCCCCTTCACCATAACTCTCTCTTCTTCTTCACCACAACCCTCTCTTCCCCTTCACAACCCTCTCTTCCCCTTCACCACAACACTCTCTTCCTCTTCACCACAACCCTCTCTTCCTCTTCACCACAGCCCTCTCTTCCCCTTCACCATAACTCTCTCTTCCTCTTCACCATAACCCTCTCTTCCTCTTCACCACAACCCTCTCTTCCTCTTCACCACAACCCTCTCTTCCTCTTCACCACAACCCTCTCTTCCTTTTCACCACAACCCTCTCTTCTTCTTCACCACAACCCTCTTCCCCTTCACCATAACTCTCTCTTCTTCTTCACCACAACCCTCTCTTCCCCTTCATCACAACCCTCTCTTCCCCTTCACCACAACCCTCTCTTCTTCTTCACCACAACCCTCTCTTCCACTTCACAACCCTCTCTTCCTCTTCACCACAACCCTCTCTTCCGCTTCACCACAACCCTCTCTTCCTCTTCACCACAACCCTCTCTTCCACTTCACAACCCTCTCTTCCTCTTCACCACAACCCTCTCTTCCGCTTCACCACAACCCTCTCTTCCCCTTCACCACAACCCTCTCTTCCCCTTCACCACAACCCTCTCTTCTTCTTCACCACAACCCTCTCTTCCGCTTCACCACAACCCTCTCTTCCTCTTCACCACAACCCTCTCTTCCTCTTCACCACAACCCTCTCTTCCTCTTCACCACAACCCTCTCTTCCTATTCACCACAACCCTCTCTTCCGCTTCACAACCCTCTCTTCCACTTCACCACAACCCTCTCTTCCTCTTCACAACCCTCTCTTCCTCACCACAACCCTCTCTTCCTCTTCACAACCCTCTCGTCCTCACCACAACCCTCTCTTCCTCTTCACAACCCTCTCTTCCTCACCACAACCCTCTCTTCTTCTTCAACACAACCCTCTCTTCTTCTTCAACACAACCCTCTCTTCCTCTTCACCACAACCCTCTCTTCCTCACCACAACCCTCTCTTCCTCTTCACCACAACCCTCTCTTCCTCACCACAACCCTCTCTTCCTCACCACAACCACCCATCTCTCTCTTTATTTATGCCAAGGTTGTGGCCGCTCCTCCACTGTCCAGGCCTTGTAGAGTTATGTGGCACAGTATTGGCTCAGTCAATGTCTCACAGAGGGCATATTTCATGTCCAAAGCAAAGCATTCATATTCTAGCTAGAGTTTATGGAATGGTTTCACGTACATAAATATTACACAACAAACCAGTCAGCATGGTTATGACATACACTCCTTTGCATATCTAAATGGGAATGATTATTGATTGTAATGCATTAATCATGGTCAACTATAAATAAGAGAGTGTAGACCAGCACTGCAGTAGGTCCAGTGGATGCTTTAAAGTAACTGTCCAGTGTTTCCAGATTTATTTGTAATATGACCTATAATTAATTACAATGTGAGTCAAATAGTTCATTGCCATTTTTGTTAAAATCAGCTTTTCTGTGTTGGAAACCCCAACCGCAGAATGATATGTGCACATACCCGTCATTAAAAATATTCATGCAAGTAGCCCACTGATTGGCCAGCTCATTCTCCTCAGGAGGACGACATCATCCTCTATCAGGAAATAGCAAGCATTGTTTTAAACTTTTATGCTTTGGCCACAAATACGAGTATACGATGGGGCAACAACATTATTTGTGTATGAAAAGGTGAGATTTTCACTGGACAGTTATTTTAAAAGGAAAATACCACTCAAAGAATATCTTATGGTATTTGTTTCATTAGTCCACTGTTGACACAGTGGTGTGAATGCCAAGCGTCACGCCTGGAGGAAACCTGGCACCATTCCTACAGTGAAGCATGGTGGTGGCAGCATCATGCTGTGGGGATGTTTTCCAGAAGCGGGGACTGGGAGACTAGTCAGGACCGAGGGAAAGATGAACGGAGCAAAGTACAGAGAGATCCTTGATGAAAACCTGCTCCAAAGTGCTCAGTACCTAAGACTGGGGCAAAGGTTCTCCTTTCAACAGGACAACGACCCTAAGCACACAACCAAGACAATGCAGGAGTGGCTTTAGGACAAGTCTCTGAATGTCTGAGTGGCCCAGCGAGAGCCTGGACTTGAACCCGATCGAACATCTCTGGAGAGACCTGAAAATAGCTGTGCAGTGACCCTCCCCCTCCAACCTGACAGAGCTTGAGAGGATCTGTAGAGAAGAATGGGAGAAACTCCCCAAATATACTGTAGGTGTGCCAAGCTTGTAGCATCCTACCCAAGAAGACTCGAAGCTGTAATTGCTGCCAAAGGTGCTTCAACAAAGTGCTGAGTAAAGGGTCTGAAAATACTAACTGTATGTAAATGTGATATTTCCGTTTTTCATTTGTTATAAATTTGCCAACATTTCTAAAAACCTGTTTTTGCTTTGTCATTATGGGGTATTATGTGTAGATTGATGAGGGGGGAAAAACAATTGAATACATTTTAGAATAAGGTGGTAACGTAACAAAATGTGGAAAAAGTCAAGGGGTCTGAATACTTTCCGAATGCACTGTGTGTTAGCAGAGATGTGTTGTTTAATGTTATGGTACAGACTGAATGTTGTCAGTATATTATACAGTAGTACTGACTGAATGTTGTCAGTATATTATACAGTAGTACTGACCGTATGTTGGCCGACTTGGTTTTGAGGTCGCTCCAGCGCTGGTTCATGTCGTCCAGTCTGTGCTGTAGAAACACAGCCTCCTCAGAGGTCCCCAAGGCCTTGACCATCCTGGGCCTGTTCCCGTCCATACTCTTATAGATATCATTATGAGCATCGATTTCCGCCTGGATATCCTACAGAGAAACAGCGAAGGAGAGAAAGGTTTTACTTTCAACAAGTCTGTGTTGTACAGTTACAACTGTGTTACATACATACAGCATTAAAAAGTCAAATCAAAACATCAATCCCTTTCTATTAGCTTTAAGATGGTGGGGAGGAAGAGAGGGGAGGGAGAGAGAGAACACACGTGCTATCTGGTCTTGATGAGTGTGTGTGTGTGTGTGTTGCAGAGCCAGCGAAACAGAGAGGGCAGAGCATTTTAGACATCTTTCAAATGTCCTCTAGCTACTTTCAACTGTCCTCAGCCTCCCAAGCGAGAAACAATTCATTCTAAACCCCTTCCACACCCGAACCAAGCGACCCAGGTCTCCGTACTTATGAAGTTCTATGTTCTGCTACATGAAAGTAAGCTAAGCTAATAATACGCTATGCTCCCCTAATCAACGCTAATGTAGGCTAATGGTATGCTACGCAATGCCAGACGAGACCGGTGTGTGTGTGTGTCAGTGTGTGTGTCAGTGTGTGTCAGTGTGTGTGTGTGTGTGTGTGAGAGATTCAGAGAGGGACCCTGGGCCCTGAAGTAAGGCAGAGAGTGGGCCCTACAGATTAAGAATTTAGATGAGGGTGTGGTGTGAGTATTTGAATGTGTGAGTGTTCCCCTGGTTTAATTTGGAAACTTTTTCTCTCTGGCTAACCTGTCGTCCACTCTTCCACCCCCATCAGTACAGACTACCACTGTGGCTTGTCGTGTGTGTGGACCACCATCGGGAGACTGACACAAGAGGAGGATTCTTTCAAATGCTTTATTTTTAGACAAGTAAAACTGCTCCATTTCTCCATGGGACTTCCCTGAGCACGGGCCAATTTTAAGTGGGGGAGATAAAAGACACACACACACACAGCCAAACTGAAATTAATGCAGAGCTAGAAACCAATAGAATGCAGGCAAAACATTACTTCACCGACTGGTGACTGCACATGACAACAACACGTGACATTAGGTGAAGCATGTTTTTAGAGAGGCCAGTATACACGTCACACAGTATGGTAGGCTGTCTGTCTGCCATACCCAACGAGCAACCCCTGTCATTCACATAGCAAGGTCCTGAGGAAAGGAAGTCAGTTATTAGGGAGAAGGGATAAAGGGTGAATGGGCTCTACTATCACAGTCAACTATCTCCCCACCACAAATCTAATGACTGAAGGTCATAAGGATAGATACTTCAGAGAGAGGGAGGGGGGGAGAGGCAGTGTGTGTGTGTGTGTGTGTGTGTGTGTGTGTGTGTGTGTGTGTGTGTGTGTGTGTGTGTGTGTGTGAGTGAGATGTTGTGCCAGTGAGTCAGTTGGATATGTTCCAGACAATGATGTGTATAAACCCTGGATTGCTGATGCTATGTATTGGCCAATGGAGGCTTTAAATCCATCGGCTGCCCTCCTCAGAAGGAGAAGGACAAAATGAGTATTTTATTGTTGTAGTTGGGACAGTAATATTAGTACTTTAATATTAGTACTTTAAGGAATATGTTTTAATATATTATTGTTGTTTATGTTTGCATAATATGATATAAATGTATGCATTAAGGTGTCTGTAATACAATGTATTTGGCAAAAACAAATGCAGACATTCGTATAGCTTCCAAAATACTTTTTTATAATGGAGGACAAGTAGCAAAATGGCTGCGCAGTGGCTTCAAAACAACAGCCCTGCCAGTCATCCAGGGCTTATACACATCATTGGTTCTAGCTCATTCCCAAACGGCTTCCCCTCTTGAACACATTTTCTTCCAGTGGAAGCTCCTTCTCATTAAGTGGTGGCAAAGGTGATGCATGAACGTGTACATGCATTCTGACAAAAACACACACACATATTTGTGGCATCAAATAGTCTGGTCATTGATTGAGTGCTGCCTTGTGATTGGATACTTTGAGAGAAAGGCCAAATATGATTCCTCTACCTAGTCTTAGGTACACAGCAATATCAGGCTAAACACATACCAGTAGCCAACACACACACACACGACATGAACACACACTTCTCTGTACTGCCAGGTCTGCCACGTCAGCTGCATGACAGTGGTCATTCATATAAGTCCATGTTTGATTTACTGGTCTGATTTAGATTCCAATCAACAGGTTTAGCGCCAGCACGGCACTTACAGCGTTATTCTAATGAGGACTCTGGAGATGAGGGTCACATATGTCTGCAATTTCTACGGCGAGGAGACACACACACATTCCATGGCTGAACCGCTACTGGAAGAACATGACAATACCTCTGCTGTGTTTAGGAATAGATGAACCATGTCCATATGATAGCAGTGGCACACACACATCAAAGTCACGTCCTCTTCTCTTCTAGCGCAGAGCAGCATGAGGATAGTGGATAATGGATTTTGTCCCTGACACACCCAGTAATGAATGGAAGATTGGCAGGATGTGAGCAGCCCAGACAACAGATACAGTCCCTGGGGGGCCTAATGTTCCACCTATTTGGGTTTTCAGAGGAACCTGGCATTAGAAATGTACCTATCAGAGGAACCTGGCATTAGAAATGTACCTATCAGAGGAACCTGGCATTAGAAATGTACCTATCAGAGGAATAGCTGACTGACAAACACAGTGCAGGTGGCATGTAGCCCAGCAGTTGGAGTAACCCAAAGGTCGCTAATTCCAATCCCCGACAAGGTGAAATATCTTTTGATGTGCCCTTGGCTGTGACCCCACTCTCTGAGGGTGTCTCAGGGACAGCTGGTAACGGCTGTGACCCCACTCTCTGAGGGTGTCTCAGGGACAGCTGATAACGGCTGTGACCCCACTCTCTGAGGGTTTCTCAGGGACAGCTGATAACGGCTGTGACCCCACTCTCTGAGGGTGTCTCAGGGACAGTTGGGATATGCAAAAAAAAATATTTCCAATTCACACATGCGTATTAATACACACGTGTACATGTGTGAAATAGGACAAATATAAGCACCCACCTAATTATTATTACCCTCACACACACACGGAGACACACACAAACACACACACGGAGACACACAAAAACACACACACGGAGACACACACACAGAGACACACAAACACGGAGACACACACGGAGACACACACGGAGACACACACGGAGACACACACGGAGACACACACACACACGGAGACACACACAAACACACACACACGGAGACACACACTCACACACACGGAGACACACACACGGAGACACACACACACGGAGACACACACTCACACACACGGAGACACACACGGAGACACAGACTAAGAAACTAAAGTTAGGTTAACGTGGCACATCAACAAGCAGCTTTGGTAAACAAATACACACTCATGCACCTTGAACGCACAAAGTGGCAAAAGCTGAATAATACGACACTACAGCGTTTCTGACGTCAGAGAGTAAAACACTAAGAATCTCAGTCTCCCTGTGTGTTCCCCTGCAGACTCTGGCTGGTAATAACGCTGCTACCACAATAAAAAGCTTTCATGAGTTCAATAATTACTCCTCATACTTCATAAACCTCAGACTCACTCAGCAGACTTCTTCACCTGATACTACATAGACAGAGGGAGCGAGGGAGATGGAGAGAACGGAGAGACAGTAAATGTCAGCAGAGTCTCCAGCTAGAAGAGAAGTGAAGGTCTTTGGCTGACAGTAACAGGTGAGCTGACCTTCACGTGTTTGACTACAGTGATTTAGTATGAGGCTGGGTTCTCATCTGTGGCATCAAAAATAAACAACCTTTCAGTTTGTCTCAACGGGAGCTCAAAAAGATGTCAAACATCTCAAATCTACCTCTTCAAATTTCCTGAGCAGCTCCTGCAAGCTGAAGTTCAAGCCAATCATCTTCGGCTCCAGAATTAGTCTCCTCCCTCTCCCCTCTACATCGTCTCTGAGGTCAAAGGGCACCGAGGAGTCGCGCGGGTTTGGAAAGTCCTCCAGTGGTTACGGTCAAAACCAGCTCTCAAAACACGGTCAAGGTCAGTACTCAAAACACAGTCAAGGTCAGTACTCAAAACACAGTCAAGGTCAGTACTCAAAACACAGTCAAGGTCAGTACTCAAAACACAGTCAAGGTCAGTACTCAAAACACAGTCAAGGTCAGTACTCAAAACACAGTCAAGGTCAGTACTCAAAACACAGTCAAGGTCAGTACTCAAAACACAGTCAAGGTCAGTACTCAAAACACGGTCAAGGTCAGTACTCAAAACACGGTCAAGGTCAGTACTCAAAACACAGTCAAGGTCAGTACTCAAAACACAGTCAAGGTCAGTACTCAAAACACGGTCAAATCCAATCCAAATATTGTCGAATCCAGTTCTCCAAATACAATTAAATCCAGTGCTCAAAACAAGGTAAAATCCAATTCGTGCTCTCCAACCCGGCGACATACACACTTCACACACCCTTCGTTGCCTGTGTGTGTGTGTCAGTGTGTGTTTTCGCCCTACTAGGCTACATGGTAGAAGCATCCTCTTTGATGGAACAGAGGCTGAGAAGGGGGCCAGGGCTAGCCTGCTGTCATGCCTCAAGCCTGGGGTTGGACGTCCCGAGAGCTGGGCTGAGGCTGGAGCTCCTGGAGGTAGGAGGTAAGAGGCTGCCTGAGGTCTATAGGCTGGGGAATAAGTCCTTCAGCTGGGGTAGAATTCCAGAGGTCAGGTGTGGAGGTCTGGAGGAAACTATCCAAGTCCTGTCAAGAGAGGTTTGTAGACTGACGTGGAAAGTCTGAGGGGCTGAGGGTTGAAGAAGTATTCCAGCCTCTCCTTGAACTTCCCTATTGTTTTTTTCCCTTCCCTTCTTCCCTTTCCTCCTCCACTGCTTCTCGTCACTAAGGAAGCTGTTTACACTCCAGCCCGGGGTAGGGCCGAGTGTTTGTTCTCAATTACCCAGATAAAAAAGCCCTCTGGGCCTGCCGCAGGAACAAGGCAGAAACACAGAGGCACACGGTCTGCCGACCTCTCCTTCCTCTTTCAACGAGGCAATGCTAACACACTGCAGAGGAAACACACACACACCTACACACACTCTTACACTGTGTGAGCGAGACAGGGGCATGCCGTCGTAGCTCTACTACGAGCCCCCAGCGCCCTACCCCAGCCTGGACTCCCTCTCTCACACCCTGCTAATCACAGCCAAGTCAGAGCCAGTTAGTGAAAGAATGTCCCCTTCCCTCTGGAGCCCTAGGTCACGTGTCCAGGGAGAGAAGCCACTGATCAGAGTAATGATCCTGAGAAAGAGTCTGGCAAGCTGGCCTCTACATTCTGGAGTCCGTCCAGTATGTTCTCCTTGCAGGGTGGAAATGGTAGAAGTTTGTCTTTATCTTCTCTCTTCCCGCTGATTTGTATAACTTTTGGAGTTCAACTTTTTGTCTTTATCTCCCTCAGTTTTCATTACCTCTAATCTGCTATCCGTCCCTTCCTCTCGGTTCTCTCTTTCACTCCTTTTCACCAGCCAGTGACTCGGCTCTTTCCATTATTTTAATCAGCATCCTCCCTTTCCACCCCTCCTCTTCCTTTTCTCCTCTCTCTCCCTCCCTCTTTACAGGTCCCACTCCACTCGCTAAACTAACTCAGCACACACCCATTTCCTGAGGCCTCTACTGATACACAGAGAGAGAATGGTGGGAGGGGGGTGGAGAGAGGGGCAGACGTAGCGGAGGTAACATGTGGACAGAGAGAAATGCCCAAATCCAGAGAGGGGGAAGAGGAAGCAGAAAAGAGAGAGGGTTGTGGAAAGAGAGAAGGGAGAGAAAGAGGGGTCAAAGGTTTAAGTAATGCAGCACTTTCCTAGCAAAACGTTCTACCTGTCAGAGTCGGATGGTGGAAACATGTGGCTCTCACGTGAATGGAGAGAAGGAACAAGAAAATAACGAAAAGAGAAAAGAAGGGACGGGGCGGGGGGGGTGTAGCTCTGAAACTACAATCATACAGATACGTTAGGTCTATACCTGGCTCTGTGTGTAGGCCTACAGAGACAGGCACTACCAACAGATATACGGTGTGTGCATCACATGTAGACACATCAGGCGGCTGCCGAAGGGGAAAAAAATAACAATAATACAACCCCGAATATTCATGAGGAGAAGCCTTTGAAGTGTGCTATACTTAATAAAAATATTAACATATGCCATTTTCCCCTGTAACAGCACTTCTGATGAGGCACTATGTATGCAGACAGGAATATGCGCCCTGTGTGTTTTTGAGATGCAAGTCCAAGTCGATTAAATGGCGGGAAATTAGCAAGTCCAACATGCGAGCGAGACAATTTCAACAACAACTGTGAGGAAATCCACTGGAAGAAGCCTTAGGGGGGAGAATGTGTTGGGCGATTATGACTTTCCCTGGGGTTTGATACAACCCATGTCTTTAAGTGGCTGTAAAACAACAACAAAATCACTCACACAGAGGCAAACACCAGGGGTAAACACACACACACACACAGCAGCACAGCTTTGAGGAAGCAGGAGGTAAAAGTTGGGCAACATTACTACAGCTAATTGGATTAGGACCATTACAGAGGGAAGATGCAGAGCTATTGACTAGAGCTGATAGAGATGGAGGGAGAAAGAGAGAGAGAATGAAAGATAGAGGGAGGCCATACTGTGTGGCTTAGAAGACTAAGGCACATCTGCCTGTAATTCCCTGGCTGGATCAGAGAGGAACGGAGGGCTGAGGAGCTTCAATGGAAATCTGGGATTTGATCCGCACCCACTAAAACCATGGGAACTACGGCATATGGAGGAGAGGAAAGAGAGAGAAAACAGAGAGAGAAAGAGAGAGAAGGGTAGAGGTAGAGAGCTTACCATGGGAACTATGGCATATGGAGGAGAGGAAAGAGAGAGAAAACAGAGAGAGAAGGGTAGAGGTAGAGAGCTTACCATGGGAACTACGGCATATGGAGGAGAGGAAAGAGAGAAAACAGAGAGAGAAAACAGAGAGAGGAAACAGAGAGAGAGAAAACAGAGAGAGAAAACAGAGGGAGAAGGGTAGAGGTAGAGAGCTTACGGTGAGGACACTTAAAAGGCTTATCTAAACACTTGCTCTCACTTACAGGAGGTAAAGGACAGGGAGCATGAGATAGACACAAAGGTACACACCTGTTAGTGTGGACACACACACCTGTTAGTGTGGACACACACACCTGTTAGTGTGGACACACACCTGTTAGTGTGGACACACACACCTGATAGTGTGGACACACACACCTGATAGTGTGGACACACACACCTGATAGTGTGGACACACACACCTGATAGTGTGGACACACACACCTGATAGTGTGGACACACACACCTGATAGTCTGGACACACACACCTGTTAGTGTGGACACACACACCTGTTAGTGTGGACACACACACCTGTTAGTGTGGACACACACCTGTTAGTGTGGACACACACACGTCAGTGTGGACACACACACACCTGTTAGTGTGGACACACACCTGTTAGTTTGGACGCACACCTGTTAGTGTGGACACACACACCTGTTAGTGTGGACACACACACCTGGTCTGTGGAAAGTTGCTTTTGCCCTCCGATGTGCTCAAACCTAAATCAACCTCAATGACCTAGCTGGTCTCACAGAATGATCAACAGTACCGAGAGAGTGTGGGGGGGGGGGGGGGGGGGGGGGGCAAGAGAACGAGAGAGAGAGAGAGAGAGAGAGAGAGAGAGAGAGAGAGAGAGAGAGAGAGAAAGAGAGAGAGAGAGAGAGAGAGAGAGAGAGAAAGAGAGAGAGAGAACCAGGGAAGAGGGAGATGAATGCTAAAGAGAGGAGAGAGTGAGAGTATGTGGAGGAGGAGAGCGAACAGTGTTTATAAGTCGTCTAGGAGCCAGAGTGGAGCTACGGGCTAACACAGCCCAGTATCAGTTACAGCAGGGACAACAAACACCCCCTATCCTGTGTGGACTGTAAAATACTCCTTTACGAGAAACCACGCAAATACCTCCTATGATTGATCACTAAGCATGTCCATGTTAAGTGTGTTGTTTCCTGACAGATCTACATTGAAAAATGTCTGGAAGCTTTCAAAATGAGTGTAGCTTCACTTAACAAGGTGTTTCACAACAGGACCTACAGTCCTCCTCCACAGTCGATGTGGTTCTCTCCCGAGAAGTAACAAGCTGAAGTTGAGTGTAATAATGTCTGGAATGTGTGTGTTGAGCGTTCTGTCGTCAGAGTGGGAGAGCACAAACATTATTCTTCACACATTCTAGAACTTAGCAAGGTTATTCTGTGCTTACAGAAGCCTTGAAAAGTTTGACTGTGTAAACACTACTGTGATATTCCTAAGACAACAAGTCAAACGAGGGTCACCATCCTTCTCTCTACCTTTCCATCTCTCTCTCTTATGTGTACCATTCGGGGTGGCAGGTAGCCTAGTAGTTAGAGCATTGGGCCAGTAACCAAAAGGTTGCTGGATCGAATCCCCGAGCTGACAATGTAAAAATCTGCCATTCTGCCCCTGAACAAGGCAGGTAACCCACTGTTCCCCGGCAGGCCGTCCTTGTAAATAAGAATTTGTTCTTAACTGACTTGCCTAGTTAAATAAAGGTTAAATAAAAAAAATAAAACAATTCTCTCTCACTTTCTTCCCTTTTGCTCTCTGACAGACTTTCTTCCTGACCTAGATAACTTTCTCTCTCCCCATCTTTCTTTCTCTCTGTCTTTCTCTCTCTCTCTCTCCCCGTCTTTCTCTCTCCCCGTCTCTCTCTCTCCCCGTCTCTCTCTGTCTTTCTCTCTCCCGTCTCTCTCCCTCCCGTCTCTCTCTCTCCCCGTCTTTCTCTCTCCCCGTCTTTCTCTCTCCCCGTCTTTCTCTCTCCCCGTCTCTCTCTCCCCGTCTCTCTCTCTCCGTCTCTCTCTCTCCCCGTCTTTCTCTCTCCGTCTTTCTCTCTGTCCGTCTCTCTCTCTAACCGTCTCTCTCTCCGTCTCTCTCTCTCTCTCCGTCTTTTTCTCTCTCCGTCTTTTTCTCTCCCCGTCTTTCTCTCTCCCCGTCTCTCGCTCCCTGTCTTTCTCTCTCTGTCTATCTCTCTCTGTCTTTCTTTCTCTCGGTCTTTCTCTCTCTCTCTCTCCCCGTCTTTCTCTCTCCCCGTCTCTCTCTCCCCGTCTCTCTCTCCCCGTCTCTCTCTCTCCGTCTCTCTCTCTCCCCGTCTTTCTCTCTCCCCATCTTTCTCTCCTCGTCTCTCTCTCTCCCCGTCTTTCTCTCTCCCCGTCTCTCTCTCTCCCCGTCTCTCTCTCTCTCCGTCTCTCTCTCTCCCCGTCTCTCTCTCTCCCCGTCTCTCTCTCTCCCCGTCTCTCTCTCTCTCCCCGTCTTTCTCTCTCCCCGTCTTTCTCTCTCTCCGTCTCTCTCTCTACGTCTCTCGCTCTCCGTCTCTTTCTCTCCGTCTCTCTCTCTCCGTCTCTCTCTCTCCCCGTCTCTCTCTCTCCCCGTCTTTCTCTCTCCCCGTCTTTCTCTCTCCCCGTCTTTCTCTCTCCCCGTCTTTCTCTCTCTCCGTCTTTCTCTCTGTTTCCTTTTCTTTTTCTTAATTCCAGGTGAAGTCTTTCAGTTGTACAACTGACTAGGTATCCCCCTTTCCCAATCTCTGATGCAGATACTCCAGACACAGAAATACACACTCGCAAGCAAGAATGTGCACACACACACACACACACACACACACACACACACACACACACACACACACACAAAACACACATAGACAGAGACAGAGAGACCACACCACAAGAACAGCTGAGGACCTCAAGGCCAGACTGTAGTGTATTCAGTACAGAAGGCCGTGAAGGAACTCCATAATATCCTAGAGGAGCAGCTATCTGAAAGAGGAATCATGAATTCCCCACTCATTCCCACTCAGCCTCTCCCCAGGACACTTCCAACGAGGTCATTTCCTGAGCCCAGGGTTATTCCCAAAGCACCACTTCCTGTTATAGGGACAGCGCCCTGTTGAGAGATGTGTGTGTGTGTGTGTGCAAACGAGAGATTGTGTGTGTGTACGCATATGTGTGTGTCCTCGACTGCAAGACTCAGCTCCACGTGCGTGTCAGAGGAAGTTACACAGCTATACTCTGCACAGAAATCAATCAAGGAAAGAGCACCAGAATAGAAAGGCACCAGTTTCAACAGGCTAGCACACACTCAGCTCTGTCTTCCTTCACAGAGCTACAGTGCCTTGCGAAAGTATTCGGCCCTCTTGAACTTTGCAACCTTTTGCCACATTTCAGGCTTCAAACATAAAGATATAAAACTGTATTTTTTTGTGAAGAATCAACAACAAGTGGGACACAATCATGAAGTGGAACGACATTTATTGGATATTTCAAACTTTTTTAACAAATCAAAAGCTGAAAAATTGGGCGTGCAAAATTATTCAGCCCCTTTACTTTCAGTGCAGCAAACTCTCTCCAGAAGTTCAGTGAGGATCTCTGAATGATCCAATGTTGACCTAAATGACTAATGATGATAAATACAATCCACCTGTGTGTAATCAAGTCTCCGTATAAATGCACCTGCACTGTGATAGTCTCAGAGGTCCGTTAAAAGCGCAGAGAGCATCATGAAGAACAAGGAACACACCAGGCAGGTCCGAGATACTGTTGTGAAGAAGTTTAAAGCCGGATTTGGATAAAAAAAGATTTCCCAAGCTTTAAACATCCCAAGGAGCACTGTGCAAGCGATAATATTGAAATGGAAGGAGTATCAGACCACTGCAAATCTACCAAGACCTGGCCGTCCCTCTAAACTTTCAGCTCATACAAGGAGAAGACTGATCAGAGATGCAGCCAAGAGGCCCATGATCACTCTGGATGAACTGCAGAGATCTACAGCTGAGGTGGGAGACTCTGTCCATAGGACAACAATCAGTCGTATATTGCACAAATCTGGCCGTTATGGAAGAGTAGCAAGAAGAAAGCCATTTCTTAAAGATATCCATAAAAAGTGTTGTTTAAAGTTTGCCACAAGCCACCTGGGAGACACACCAAACATGTGGAAGAAGGTGCTCTGGTCAGATGAAACCAAAATTGAACTTTTTGGCAACAATGCAAAACGTTATGTTTGGCGTAAAAGCAACACAGCTCATCACCCTGAACACACCATCCCCACTGTCAAACATGGTGGTGGCAGCATCATGGTTTGGGCCTGCTTTTCCTCAGCAGGGACAGGGAAGATGGTTAAAATTGATGGGAAGATGGATGGAGCCAAATACAAGACCATTCTGGAAGAAAACCTGATGGAGTCTGCAAAAGACCTGAGACTGGGACGGAGATTTGTCTTCCAACAAGACAATGATCCAAAACATAAAGCAAAATCTACAATGGAATGGTTCAAAAATAAACATATCCAGGTGTTAGAATGGCCAAGTCAAAGTCCAGACCTGAATCCAATCGAGAATCTGTGGAAAGAACTGAAAACTGCTGTTCACAAATGCTCTCCATCCAACCTCACTGAGCTCGAGCTGTTTTGCAAGGAGGAATGGGAAAAAATTTCAGTCTCTCGATGTGCAAAACTGATAGAGACATACCCCAAGCGACTTACAGCTGTAATCGCAGCAAAAGGTGGCGCTACAAAGTATTAACTTAAGGGGGCTGAATAATTTTGCACGCCCAATTTTTCAGTTTTTGATTTGTTAAAAAAGTTTGAAATATCCAATAAATGTCATTCCACTTCATGATTGTGTCCCACTTGTTGTTGATTCTTTACAAAAAAATACAGTTTTATATCTTTATGTTTGAAGCCTGAAATGTGGCAAAAGGTCGCAAAGTTCAAGGGGGCCGAATACTTTCGCAAGGCACTGTATATATGAATAACAACAGGCTAGCACACACTCAGCTCTGTCTTTCTTCACAGAGATACATATGAATAACAACAGGCTAGCACACACTCAGCTCTGTATTCCTTCACAGAGCTACATATGAATAACAACAGGCTAACACACACTCAGCTCTGTCTTCCTTCACAGAGCTACACATGAATAACAACAGGCTAGCACACACTCAGCTCTGTCTTCCTTCACAGAGCTACACATGAATAACAACAGGCTAACACACACTCAGCTCTGTCTTCCTTCACAGAGCTACACATGAATAACAACTGATAGAAGGTGGATGAATGGATGGATGAATGGATGGATGGTGAATCCTGAAGAGATCAGACAGATCGATGGACTGCATTGACATTGTTGCAGCAGTAACTAAGCACATTGGAAATAAATGCATTGGTTGCTTCATGGACATCTGGCAGACCCATGCAGATGCATATGAGATTTCTTCAGCAAATTACAGTATCGTGTAAATTACAATTACCTGTACATTTAACCAAACACATTTAACATTCAATATCTCAAACAAGCTGCCTTGCACAACCAGACAAAACAAAGAATTGGGACCCTGACAATCAATGTGTGAGATGTCATCGCATGAATAAAAACAGTCATTTAAGAGAAAATACATGTCCAACAACCTAAAACCCAATCCAGCTTTGAATGGAGCTATTCCGTCTTCTTCTATGGTCAGATTACATCACCGACAGCAGACAACCTACAACGCCACGGCAATAGGGCCATTATAAAAGACAATAGGCGCCAGGGGTCATGGAGCCAATCTCTAACAATGTCCTAAGGGTCAATCAACCAACCACAGAATGAGCCATGAATCTACAGTCTCTGTGTGGCTGGACAGCCTAACGCAAACTCTCCCCAGGGTGAGATGTGTCTGAGTACATCCAGGGTGTCTTTAATAGGGAAATTGAGATTGATTTGGACCTGTGGTCCCACGCGCTGTTTCTGACTGATAATCCACACTGATAATCAGCTATTGATTATGGTGGAGCGTTGTGGTGGCTTGGTGCTTTAGTAGACATTTGGGATATGCACTTACGACAGGAGGTGAAATGTTGACGTTCTCAGCTAGACAGTGTCCACACAAGCATGTGGTGGGAACACACACAAGCAGCACCAGCTAAAGGTCTGTTGTGTTACGGCTCATTTAGTGAGTTGGGGCTCATTTGCAGATGTGATACACAGACACATATTACGAGTATACTCTATACCAGTGGTTCCCAAACTTTTTATAGTCCCGTACCCCTTCAAACATTCAACCTCCAGCTGTGTACCCCCTCTAGCACCAGGGTCAGCGCACTCTCAAATGTTGTTTTTTGCCTAAATTGTAAGCCTGCCACACACACTATATGATACATCTTACAGGACCAGGGCACAAATAATATAATAATAATCAATTATATTGCTCTATTTAACCAGCTTACATATAAAACCTTATTTGTTCATCAAAAATTGTGAATAACTCACAACAGGTTAATGAGAAGGGTGTGCTTGAAAGGATGCACATAACTCTGCAATGTTGGGTTGTATTGGATTCTCAGTCTAAAATCATTTTCCACACACAGTCTGTCCCTGTATTTAGTTTCCATGCTAGTGAGGGCCGAGAATCCACTCTCACATAGGTACGTGGTTGCGAAGGGCACCTGTGTGTTAACAGGGCAATTTGCCAAGGCAGGATACTCTGAGTGCAGCCCAATCCAGAAATCAGGCAGTGGCTTCTGATTAAATTACATTTTCACAGAACCGCTTGTTTCAATTTTGATGAGGCTCTCTTGTTCAGATATCGGTAAGTGGACTGGAGGCAGAGCATGAAAGGGATAAC
Organism: Oncorhynchus mykiss; assembly: GCF_057628025.1. Lineage (NCBI taxonomy): Eukaryota > Metazoa > Chordata > Actinopteri > Salmoniformes > Salmonidae > Oncorhynchus > Oncorhynchus mykiss. The sequence goes on along the minus strand of NC_143025.1, from coordinate 74,147,028 downwards.
AAATCCAGTTGTTGTGTCGTCCGTTTCGGGAAAGTACCTGCATAATTGCGCACCCAGCTCACTCAGGTGCTTCGCTATATCACGTTTGACATTGTCCGTAAGATTGAGTTCATTTGTACACAAACAAATCATACAATGATGGAAAGACCTGTGTGTTGTCTTTGTTAATGCAACAGAAAAGAGCTCCAACTTCTTAGCCATAACCTCAATTTTGTCCCGCACATTGAATAAAGTTGAGGAGAGTCCCTGTAATCCTAGATTCAGATCATTCAGGCGAGAAAAAACATCACCCAGATCGGCCAGTCGTGTGAGAAACTTGTCATCATGCAAGCGGTCAGAGAAGTGAAAATGATGGTCAGTAAAGAAAACTTTAAGACCGTCTCTCAATTCAAAACAACATGTCAATACTTTGCCCCTTAATAACCAGCACACTTCTGTATGTTGTAAAAGCGTTACATGGTCGCTGCCCATATCATTGCATAGTGCAGAAAATACGCGAGAGTTCAGGGGCCTTGCTTTAACAAAGTTAACCATTTTCACTGTAGTGTCCAAAACGTCTTTCTAGCTGTCAGCCATTCCCTTGGCAGCAAGAGCCTCTCGGTGGATGCTGCAGTGTACCCAAGTGGCGTCGGGAGCAACTGCTTGCACACGCGTTACCACTCTACCAACACATCAACCACCAAAGTCCATTTGATGTCACAAAGCTGTCCAGTAGTTTAAAAATATAATCTCCTGTTGTCCTGGTTTGCAGAAGAGGATGTCTTCCTTAATTGACCCCCAATAAATGTAACGGACATATACCAGGAGCTGTGCCAGGCCCAACACGTCTGTTGACTCATCCAGCTGTAACAAATAGAGTTCACTGGCTTGTATGCAAAGCAGTAACTGTTTCAAAACATATCTTGCCATGTCACTGATGCGTCATGAAACAGTGTTGTTTGATGAAGACATTGTCTGTATAGTTTTTTTTTGTCCTTTTCCCCCAGCATTGTCCCAGGAAGAATTTAGTCCGCCACAATAGTATGGGGCTTGCCTGTCCTAGCCACTCAGTAGCTCACCATAAGACACTTCTAGCACCTTCTTATTAATGGTATCTGTTGCTTTAATACATGTCTTACTTCTCAAAAGTCGTCTTTATTCTCGCTCAAAAACCTCCCGTGGCTTATTTTTCAAATGGTCATGTTTCATTTCTAAATGTCTGTGCAAGATTGAAGGTTTCCTGCGAGAGAGTAACAGTTAATGTGATTGGATGTTAATTATTTGACTAGGCTACCTGTATTTGACATGGTGTTATTTCGCTGAACACCAGATGGTTTAATTTTATTTTTGGCAGTGAAACGAGGCTACTCAGGCGAGAAAAAAACCTCACCCAAATGTAGAGCCCCGTTGAAAAATATAAATGGACTGTTTGAAAATGTGAAGAAAAAAATTATATATACACATATTTTATTTAAAAAAGTGAATCACATTTTTATTTGGCGTACCCCCGACGGCATTGTGAATACCTGCTGTATACCATATATACACACACAGAGGCTCCCCCTATACCCTCCATAGTATTCCTCTCCCATATGGGACTTCAGTGCTCTCAACTCAAACCCAGCCACCTTCAAAGCAAAGGCTGCCTCGTTCCCTCTCCCACTTCCTCTCTCTGTCGTTCAGCTCCAGTCTCAGTTCCTGTTTACCTCCAGCACAACAGTTCTAGCAGAGAGGTATTTGAGGAGTATAACCTCAGGGGGTTCAGCTACAGCCTAGGTGGTCTCTCTCTCCCACAGGAGGAAAACAGCCCTGGAAAACGTGATTGGTTGTGATATGTCGCCTGGGTTACGGGTGGTTGCAATGTTAACACAATTAAGGTAAGAGTACACCTCCTGCAATGCATGCTGGGAAAATGTGAGAATTGGAAAAGTTATGTAACTGGACCAATTAGCAAGTATCGTTAGTAAAGACACCTGTTAACAGGCCCAGGGTGTTCTATGAGTCAGGACTGGGGAACTGGTCATGTGGAGTTATGGACTGGACTAGCCTGCATCAAATTATAGTCCTCTAAATGTCAGGGGGAGACGTGGGTTGAGAGTTTTAAGGGAAGGACATGAGAGTATAGACAAAGAAACAGACATGCTCACAAATTGTTGTAACACTCACACACACAGAAACACACACACACGCAAATATGAAGGCACACACCCACATACCCTCAGGTGACAAACAGCAGGTGAATCTAGTTATTTAAACAGCAGATGGCCATGGCCTGCGGTCAGAAACGGAGAGAGGGAGAGAGAGCGGGGGGGGGGGGGTCCAGAGGAGTAGGGATCTAGCCGTGTTACAACATGGGTTTATTAATAGCAGAACTGTGGAAAACAGATGCATAAATAACCAGCAGGTAGAGTGGGAAAGGGCGTGTCCAATAGCGCACATAACACTTTCCATGGAAAGCTGTCGGAATCCCTGGAAAACACACATTTTCCACGGAGAGATGATGAACGGCATGACAATGTTCCGACCAAAACACAACCACAACACATCCCATAATGATCATCATTAACATTATCATCATCAGTAGGCTTGGGCGGTATACCGTATATACTGTATACCGGGCTGTTTACCGGGCTGTTTGGAAATAGCCAAGGGATGGTTTTTCAATAGCGTCAATACCTTTGAAACTATTTCTTTACTATTTCTACATTTTTAGATGCTTTTTAAGTAAATACCTGCAGTCAACTTGTGCAATACTTTAGGAGATAAAGCAGATGGCGTTCACCGGTCACATTATTTTACATTATGAAGCATATGTAGTTCCCCAGAACAGCTGGGCCAGTCACGTGCTTGTTTGTAAATAGCACAACAGGAGAAAGCAGCAGCAGGTGAGTCCAGCTGTGTATTGACAGGAGTCAAACTTTATATTGAAAGTCAGTGTTTTATTTTTGCTTCAATAGTGATCAGAAACGTGCAAACATATTTTTCCTTTACAGAAAATGCATTGCATGACAATAAGTATGTGGACACCTGCTCGTTGAACATCTCATTCCAAAATCATGGGCATTAATATGGAGTTGGTCCCCCTTTACTGCGCGCTACGCACTCCAGCACTCCAGTTCTGTGAGGTTGTGTGGCCTACCACTTCGCGGCTGAGCCGTTGTTGCTCCTAGATGTTTCCACTTCACAATAACAGCACATAAGGTTGACTGGGACAGCTCTAGCAGGGTAGTAAGTAGACAAACTGACTTGTTGGAAAGGTGGCATCCTATGATGGTGCCATGTTGAAAGTCACTAAGCTCATCCACACATGCTCCATTAACTCCAGACATCGTCTCATACAATTCAAGGTATTACACAGATTACACTATTCCAAAACCAAACTGCATATAATATTGTGTGATAAATGTCAGGCTGCGCAGGTTACACTACTCCACTGCTTTGCCCTATGCTCTAGTAGCTTGTATGGTTATTGGTGTGGAATTTTTAGGATCCTCTCTGAAGTTCTGGAGACTTCAATAGACCCAGAAACCGCTTCTGATAATACTGGGAGTGTCTGATTCCCTAAACGGATTAACCAACCCCCAAAAACAACTAATCTCTTACAGTCTCATTTCAGCAAAAAAAATGTATCTTGTTGTTTTGGACAAGGAGGGAAGAGCCCTCTACCAAATTATGGCTCAGCGAATTGGCAAACACTGTACACTTAGAAATAATTAAATATATTCTGAACAATAAATTATCAACATTTGATCAAATCTGGCAGCCTGTCCTCTCCTACTTGGACTAGTCGGCGCTGTGAATTTGTACATTTTAAGGCATTCTCAATTGTAATATTTTAATCTGCCTTTGGGCAGCACGTGCTGTCCCCGCCACCCGAGCAGTTGGGGGGGAATAAGGGGGGGGGATAGGCATCTTTCTACATGTCCTTGTTCTGTATGTCTTGTTTTGTAATATTTGTTTTGTACCCAGAACTCTGGGTCTTGTTGTTCCTGTCTGCTCTTTTATGTTTAGATAAGAATTGTATACCTGTCTTTTATACCTATATAACAGTCTTGTGTGTGTTCAATAAAAAATATATAAAAAAAAAAAAGAAAATCACTAAGCTCTTCAGTATGGCCATTCTACTGCCAATGTTTGTCTATGGAGATTGCATTGCACAGTGCTTGATTTTATACACCTATCAGCAACGGGTGTGGCTGAAATAGCCAAATCCACTCATTTGAAGGGGTGTCCACATTCTTTATCATATATAGTGTACATTAGCACATTATGCAAAAAAAATGCTTCCTTTTCATCAGAGTGCAATGCTATTTGGCTGGCAGCCACACAAGTAAATGAGCTTTCACACTGCATGGCCATCAATGTTTATCATAGAAAGAATGTAGCCAGTTTAAAGTTCATCTTGCATTTTACTGGAGAAAAGTAGGCTGGATACACCGACAAAAGTACCCGAGAAAAGTAGCTACACATCAGTCAGAGCGCTGTCTGGTGCCCGTTTGTGAATTCTCATCCCAGTGGAGAAGTGCAACTGAAGCACAAAATTAGTCTGATGCCGAGCAGAAATAACAATAACAAGCATTTTAGATCTGTGTTAACAAAACGCAGCAAGAGATTTATTGTGCATTTTATATTTTGTTCCTGCGGGAAAAATATAGAATTCTGCGTTAGCACGACTCACAACTTTAACTTGCTACTTATCTAAGTAAGTTATTGAATAAATAAGGTGATGGGGCATCACATTTTGTAAGCTTTCTGCCGTGTTCAAGGAGTCAAAGCCCTTTGGGATGAGTCATCTGTACAGCTGCCACTGCTATGATATTCTGTAGCTCCTACCTATATCCTATCAAATTAAATCACATTTTATTAGTCACATACACATGGTTAGCAGATGTTATTGCGAGTGTAGCGAAATACACGTGCTTCTAGTTCCGACAGTGCAGCAATATCTAACATGTAATCTAATAATTCTACAACAACTACCTAATGGAATAAGGAATGGAATGGAATAAGAATATATAAATATATAGATGAGCAATGACAGAGCGTATAGGCTAAGATGCAATAGATAGTATAGAATACGGTATGTACATATGAGATGAGTAACGCAAGATATGTAAACATTCTTAAAGTTACATTATTAAAGTGACTAGTGTTCCATTTGTTAAAAGTGGACAATGATTGCAAGTCTGTATGTTGGCAGCAGCCTCTCTGTGCTAGTGATGGCTGTTTAACAGTCTGATGGCCTTGAGGTCGAAGCTGTTTTTCAGTCTCTCGGTCCCAGCTTTGATGCACCTGTATGAGCTGGATTGCCTCTTACTTTCATTTGCGCTCATTAGCATATTTAGCTAGCAGCATCCATGGAAAGTCGCTATTACTTGTGCTAATTTTGTTAACATTCTGGTACAGATGACCAATGGTCTTTTTTGTGTTTCTTGGCGCCCCCTTGTGTATTAAGTCGGTTATACCGTAAATCCTGGGACGAGAGAAGGACGACCGTATAACGATATGAAAATCTGGATACCACCCATCCCTAATCATCTCCATCCTCATATCCATGCTCACAATAACAGTTATTATCCGACAAACCTCCATAGCACACGTAAAATACCACAGGCGGCATTTGAAATAGATAATTCAGTCAATAAAAATACTTTGCCCTGCTTTTCAACCTGAACTTCTTCAGATATTACTTTCCTACATTTCAATGAGGAACACTTTTAAAAGGAACAAAAGAACCATAAAAAAAGTCAAATGTCTCATTAGGTCAAATCACCTCAATTCAACCTGTCCTTTCATAACATTAAGAACAGCTCAGCTTAAAAAGGTCAGCCAGAAGCCCTGAGCAGTGAGCAGTGAGCGCTGGCTGACTGGGGTCGTTCACACTCTGGGACAGCCTGTTCTATTAAGAGTTGTCATTTTTAAATGGAAGGGAAGCGTTTTCAGAGTTTTCCGAGGCTCCCGCTGCTAGAACACTGGAAGTGAGAGAGATACCTTACAATTGGCTCATTCATCCCCCCTCCTCTCCCCTGTAACTATTCCCCAGGTCGTTGCTGTAAATGAGAATGTGTTCTCAGTCAATTTACCTGGTAAAAAAAAAAAAAAATCCCTGTTTGGGTATAGCGGGGATGTTATTATCCCGACAGTATCCCTCCATCTGAGAGGTCCCTTAGAGCCTCTCCTTACAGGGATGGGATGAGGACAGAGGAGCAGAGGAGTCGGGATCAAGCCGGGATCGGCATTCCATTGGGAAGCATTTGGGAACATTTTAGTGTTTCAGATGTGTGGGAAAAGGTGGGTTGTTCTGGGTAAAAGGTCATGACTTGAACTAAACTAATTCTAGAACTCTTTCCAGAAGTAAAGGTGAGGTTATGAAATCAGAATCGGACTGTTCTAATTCAATGGGTGAAATATTCCCATTATCTGTCCATTTCCACACCCAGTCCCCACTGTACACCTCAACATGTGTCCCATATCCCTCTGAGGCTAGAGAGCTGGGTCCCACCCAGATGAGGGGTGTGTCTGTCTGGCTGAAGACCCAATAGATATGGCTCCTCCCCCAACCGTCTGGGACCTCCCTCTAGGCGGGCGCCACGGCATTGCTGCAGCCCAGCGGAAAGATAAGGCAGCAAAGTTTCCATGACGATAGCAACAGAACCCATTAATATTCCAGGATCCTAATGGAAAACAGTTACACCTGTAGCCTGGTCACATGACCCGTCCCTGTTTTAACCTACTGTAATGAGGTTCTTTTAATGAAATATAGAGGCTATTAAAGCCACTGTCCTCTTTAAACACAAGAGATTCATGTTATAGGTCATTCATGTTTACCTACTGTATGACTCAAGACAAGAGCTATTGATTTAATGATGCGGTTCAGCTCCTATGTTGTATGGTAATTCAACTGATTGTATGAGACAGAAGCAGCAGACAGCACCAGAGATTTTCTTGTGGTTGTGTTTGAATGAAAAGCGCATGCATGAACATAAATACACGCACGGACACACACACACACCTATACCAACAGTCAAAGCTCATTTTGAGCTCTCCCTTTATCTAATTAAAAGCAAGGCATGCTGGGTAAGCCAAACCAACAAACAGACGAGTGCAGGCCTTGAAGTCTGATTAGAGAGTCGACAAGGAGTCGAGGAGAGACTTCATTATAAAAACACAGACACTGAAGACTGAAGTCTATACACTACACTACACTACACGACGGACAGACGGAGACAGACAGACAGACAGACAGACGGAGACAGACAGACAGACGGAGACAGACAGAGACAGAGACAGACAGACGGAGACAGACAGACAGACGGAGACAGACAGACAGACGGAGACAGACAGACAGACAGACAGACAGACAGACAGACAGGAATCTCAATAAAAAACAAAGACCAATGGAAATGACTGGTGGTTTATAGACAAACAAATGATGCCGTTCCTGAATGAGTGTATAGAATGTACGGAACTCACATGGTGAGGGAGTAGGTTGTTTTGTAGGTCTTGATTGACTCAGTGACTGGGAGAAGTGAAGAGAGAGGGAGGGTGGGAGGCGGGTTGTTTTGATTGCTGAATGCCTTGTTTACAGGTTACAGACTCCTTCCTCCGTCCACCCCTCTCCTCCCTCCTCCTCCTAGTTAAGATTATTGCTGGTGTCGGTGGGAGGAGTTGTGTAACCTTTCGGGTCACCCTCGCCGACTGTCACCATGACAACAGGCTGTTGGCTTATTACTTCCTGAATGTGAAGTCACTAAGCCTATATCATAGCTATATGTTCCCTCTGGGCTTGCATCACCAAAATCAATGCAGCTATCACTCTTATCGGCCTCCCGAGTGGAGCAGCGGTCTAAGGCACTGCATCGTCAATATGGACACTGGTTCGATCCCAGGCTGTGTTGCAGCCAGCCGCGACCGGGAGACCCGTGAAGCGGCGCACATCCGGGTTAGGGTAGGGTTTGGCCGGCCGGGATGTCCTTGTCCCATCGAGCTCTTGCATGCACGCTGACTATGGTCACCAGCTTTACGGTTTTTCCTCTGACACATTGGTGCGACTGGCTTCCGGGTTAAGCGAGTAGTGTGTCAAGGGGCTTGGCGGGTTGTGTTTTGGAGGACGCGTGACTCTCAACCTTTGCCTCTCCAGAGTCCGTACGGTAGTTGCAGTGATGGGACAAGACAGGGGAGAAAATGGGATAAAAAGTACACCAATCTCAACGTCAACATTGAAGAGGCGACTCTGGGATGCTGGCCTTCTAGGCAGAGTTCCTTTGTCCAGTGTCTGTGTTCTTTTGACAATCTTAATCTTTTCTTTTTATTGGCCAGTCTGAGATATGTATTTTTCTTTGCAACTCTGCCTAGAACGCCAGCATCCCGGAGTCGCCTCTTCACTGTTGACGTTTGAGACTGGTGTTTTGCGGTTACTATTTAATAAAGCTACCAATTGAGGACTTGTGAGGCGTCTATTTCTCAAACTAGACACTCTAATGTTCTTGTCCTCTTTCTCAGTTGTGCACCGGGGCCTCCCACTCTTTCTATTCTGGTTAGAGCCAGTTTGCGCTGTTCTGTGAAGGGAGTAGTACACAGAGTTGTACGAGATCTTCAGTTTCTTGACAATTTCTCGCATGGAATAGTCTTAATTTCTCAGAACAAGAATAGACTGACGGGTTTCAGAAGAAAATTCTTTGTTTCTGGCCATTTTGAGCATGTAATCAAACCCACAAATGCTGACGCTCCAGATACTCAACTAGTCTAAAGAAGGCAAATGTTATTGCTTCTTTAATTAGCACAACAGTTTTCAGCAGTGCTAACATAATTGCAAAAGGGTTTTCTTATGATCAATTAGCCTTTTAAAATTATAAACTTGGATTAGCTAATACAATGTGCCATTGGAAGGTTACTGATAATGGCCTCTGTACGCCTATGTGGATATTCCATACAAAATCTGCTGTTTCCAGCTACAATAGTTCATTTACAGCATTAACAATGTCTACACTGTATTTTTGATCAATTTGATGTTATTTTAAATGGACAAAAAATGAGCTTTTCTTTCAAAAGCAAGGACATTTCTAAGTGACCCCAAACGTTTGAACGGTAGTGTACATTTGTTTTGCGCTGCTAGGTCTAGGTTGGTCTTTAGTTTTCAACGGTTTGGGCTACAGATGAGCGGTTTTCTGCATTGTAAAGGCGCAACCTGAGAGTTCCTCAAGGCACACCTGAGAGTTCCTCAAGGCACACCTGAGAGTTCCTCAAGGCACACCTGAGAGTTCCTCAAGGCACACCTGAGAGTTCCTCATGGCACACCTGAGAGTTCCTCATGGCACATCTGAGAGTTCCTCATGGCACACCTGAGAGTTCCTCATGGCACATCTGCGAGTTCCTCAAGGCACACCTGAGAGTTCCTCAAGGCACACCTGAGAGTTCCTCAAGGCACACCTGAGAGTTCCTCAAGGCACACCTGATAGTTCCTCAAGGCACACCTGAGAGTTCCTCATGGCACACCTGAGAGTTCCTCAAGGCACACCTGAGAGTTCCTCAAGGCACACCTGAGAGTTCCTCAAGGCACACCTGAGAGTTCCTCATGGCACACCTGAGCGTTCCTCATGGCACACCTGAGAGTTCCTCAAGGCACACCTGAGAGTTCCTCAAGGCACACCTGAGAGTTCCTCAAGGCACACCAGTTGAAAACATTGTCCTAGGTTTTCAATCTAAATATCTTTATTCTTTCTTCAATGCATGGTCTCCTCCAATCCATTTTTCCATTACGGTCCGAACTAACTCATACTCTGTGTTCAGTCTGTTCTCAGCAGAGGCTCTGTTCCATCACCTGGTCTACTCTCTCATCACCTCCCCTGGGTTTTAGACGCTGTGTGTGTGTGTGTGTGTGTGTGTGTCAGTCGCTCTCACTCTCGATTGAGTCTCCGTCCACCTTAGGAATACATTTTCACCCCTACCCATGTGTCTATATGGTGTCTCCATCTCTCTCTGTCTCCTATATATGTTGCTCTCCCCAAGGAGCCTATGGTGGTAATGAGAATGTGTAGAAGACCGTTCTTTATCCTCTGCTGTTGTCTCCCTAGATGTGCACAAGCTTTCACAGAGTCTAGAGTAATGTCCTCTGTATGCCTTTACCTCCCCCCAAGGATCCACTCTTACCCCCACTCAGACACCTCATCAAGTGAGAATTGGAGTCTGTCCGAATGTTCTAGCAGTGTGGTGCTCTCTATGGGATACAGGCTAAGTAGAGATGCAGGCTAAGGTCTTAAGTAATGTTCTCTGTCTGTATGACCCTATGGCTGGTCTCTCCAGGGATGAGGTCTTACTCCCTGTTAGTCCAGAGGGATAAAGAGTGTGCTCTCTCCATGTCTCTTCTATATTACCCCTCGCTATATGGAATTAGGTTCAATTCACAGAGCAGCACATATTAACTACCCTTGTCTTGATTATACTTGGCTCCGAGCTTAGTTTTTCTGTGTGCAGAACCTAGATCAATTCTGTGTTGACAGCTCTCACCAATCAAGGAGAGATGGAGAACCCGGTAGACAAGGGCCATTGCTCGACCACAAGGGCCGTTGTGTTGATTGGCAGGTCATGTTCCGTAGGGACGAAGCCTGGAGCACCATTCACCTGCTATTCCTGCATCATCCTCCAATCAGCTTTAAGCGCCATTAACAGCCCTCAACACAACACTTCACACGGCAGTTAACACCGTGTTTCATAACACAGTTAATGAGATAGAGAGCAGGGTCAACACAGGTACTCAGTCAGCACCCACTCAGACATCTTGGAAAGGTTGTCCATCTCTGTGTCATTGTAATGTATCTTCTGTGGACAATCGGTGTTGCATATTTCAAGTGAAGCATGGCACAAAGGCTTGCACTGTTCGTACAGTAGGCCTAACCTCACACACACACACACACATTACAAACACCAAATATACTCTATTATGTTGGTGACAAGGCAAATCCTCGTCATCAGTTTTCATGATAAATAACCCATCTCTCTCGTGAAAGGAGACATCTGAGGTGACTGGAGAAGAATGAAGCTGTCCTTGACAAGGACACACCAGGAAATAAAACACAATAGAACAGACCACAGAAATAGCAGGACACCCTGCTATTCACAACACATGGGCCAGGATAGTGGAACTTGACACCCGGTATAATCAGTAAAGGAATGGGAGGGATTTCTGTGAGAGTGCTGCTACGTTGGTTGACTGTGGAACGGGCTGGCTAAATCTAAATTTAAATCAAATCAAACACTGGGGAAGAGAAACACGTTTGGAAAGTCGGTAAAGGTGTTTCTTTGAAATTGCGCTTACAGCACAGCGTAGGGTTATTTAAATTAGCCTGAAAAGGAGGGATAGAGAGAAAAGAGAGGAGGGGCGAGATAGGAGGAGAGAAGGGAGAGGGACAGATCTAAAAGAACTGACTCTTCCTCTTACACATGTATTCAAATAGAGTCCTGCTCTTGCAGCCCTGTGTGTGTGTGTGTGTGTGTGTGTGTGTGTGTGTGTGTGTGTGTGTGTGTGTGTGTGTGTGTGTGTGTGTGTGTGTGTGTGTGTGTGTGTGTGTGTGTGTGTGTTGTACAGTAACATACACAGTCTTCAAAGAATATTAAAAGCAGGCATCCAGATGTATCTGCTTCTCCCCCTCTCTCTCCCTCTGTGATTAAACAGGCTGTGCCACCCGAGGAAAGAGGCAAGGTTGCGGTGCTGAGAGGCAGACAGGCAGTAGTGTGTTAGAGCTTCAGACTCACAACACAAAACTCAATTAGCCTAATTAGATGGAAATGGAAAGAACAGAGCAAGTGGAAAAGAGAGCGAGACAAAGGAGGAGGGAGGAAAAAAAGAAAGGTGTGTGTGTGTGTGTGTGTGTGTGTGTGTGTGTGTGTGTGTGTGTGTGTGTGTGTCATATTACCGAGTGCTCCTGGAGACTAGGGCAACTTAAGGAAGTTAATGAACACACAACAGCTGTTTCCATCACTATGGGGGCCAGAGGGAGAGGAAAGGAGGAAGAGATGAGGAAGGGAGGAATATTCCTCTTCAACTAGGTCTCTGTTGTATCTAGGAGAACATCTAATTTAGAGGAGTGGAGAGGAATAGAGGCAGACAGAGACTAGGTCAGAACCATGGAGGTCACACTAACTATAGAGCTTCTGAAAACACCACGTAGTGTCTGGATATACACAGCCTGATCTAGACACACACACTATACAAAGAAACACACACACACACACACAACACCATGTAGATACTACGCAGACACACACGCATGCGTGACTCCTGCTATGCCATAAGATAAGCCTCAAATCAGATGTTATTGGTCACATACACATGTTTAACAGATGTCATTGGTCACATACACATGGTTATCAGATGTTATTGGTCACATACACATGTTTAACAGATGTCATTGGTCACATACACATGGTTATCAGATGTTATTGGTCACATACACATGGTTATCAGATGTTATTGGTCACATACACATGGTTATCAGATGTCATTGGTCACATACACATGGTTATCAGATGTTATTGGTCACATACACGTGTTTAGCAGATGTTATTGGTCACATACACGTGTTTAGCAGATGTTATTGGTCACATACACGTGTTTAGCAGATGTTATTGGTCACATTTGGTCACATACACATGGTTATCAGATGTTATTGGTCACATACACATGGTTATCAGATGTTATTGGTCACATACACATGGTTATCAGATGTTATTGGTCACATACACATGGTTAGCAGATGTTATTGGTCACATACACATGGTTAGCAGATGTTATTGGTCACATACACGTGTTTAGCAGATGTTATTGGTCACATACACGTGTTTAACAGATGTTATTGGTCACATTTGGTCACATACACATGGTTAGCAGATGTTATTGGTCACATACACGTGTTTAGCAGATGTTATTGGTCACATACACGTGTTTAACAGATGTTATTGGTCACATACACATGGTTAGCAGATGTTATTGGTCACATACACATGGTTATCAGATGTTATTGGTCACATACACATGGTTAGCAGATGTTATTGTCACATACACATGGTTATCAGATGTTATTGGTCACATACACGTGTTTAACAGATGTTATTGGTCACATACACATGGTTAGCAGATGTTATTGGTCACATACACGTGTTTAACAGATGTTATTGGTCACATACACGTGTTCCGCAGATGTTATTGGTCACATACACGTGTTAACAGATGTTATTGGTCACATACACGTGTTTAACAGATGTTATTGGTCACATACACGTGTTAACAGATGTTATTGGTCACATACACGTGTTTAACAGATGTTATTGGTCACATACACGTGTTTAGCAGAAGTTATTACGGGTGTAGCGAAATGCTTGTGCTTCTAGCTCCGACAGTGCAGTAATATCTAACAAGTAATATCAAACAGCTTCACAACATATACCCAAAAAACACGTACATCTAAGTAAGGAATGGACTAAGAATATACATGTATGTCAGAGTGGCATTGGACTAAGATACCGTAGAATAGTATAGAGTACAGTTTACACATGAGATGAGTAATGCAAGATACATTATTAAAGAGGCTCGTATTTCATGTCCTTAAAGTGGCCAGTGATTCCTAATCTGTGTTCATAGGGAGCAGCCTCTGATGTGCTGTATCCGAGGGGATAAAGTCATATGTTGTCCTTGTGTGAGATAACGAATGAGTCTTGACTAGGGTTGCAAAGGGAGGGTATATTACTGTCAACTTCCACATATACCAGGAAACTACCCACATTTTCAAGGATTTTATGTAATCTATCTCAAGACATCTAGTGGCCCCTTTTGGGTACTTCAGATTATCACAGGTGTCTGTAATTATCTCTGGCCCTCTGTGTGGCCTTATCACGTGTAAAATATACGAAATCATGAAATAATAGAGAAAATAGATATAAAAAATAGAATGACAAAGCTGTAAAACATTATCCTACATATAAACCATCAACTTAGTGAATACCGTTGGTGTTTAATATGAGGGTTTCAGCATGAAATATCCTTTGCATTTTTTTTATGTATTGTATGGAGACCGATATAAAAAATGAACACATTTTTCTAAAAAGTTATTCAAGTTGAATTAAATTACGGAAGATTCTGGTAACTTTGGTAAATTGCCGGTCACTTTGCAACCCTAGTCTTAACTGCAGAATGAGACTAACTAGTCAGTATGAATGTTCTGATTCATTGTGATGATTGTATGGTGCACTTACACAGTTGATTGAAGATGAGTCATAGATAATGGACTAGGACTGAAGTGTACTGTAAGACTATGATGCATGAGATTTAATGTATGGCTGTGCTCTGGATGGAGTGCTCTGGATGGAGTGCTCTGGATGGAGTGCTCTGGAGTGATATTGAGCTCTTCCACTCGCTTCTCTATAAGATTTACTTAAGTGCTGCAGCGAGACAAACACAGAGCTCTCCAATCTCTCTCACCTATATATATTGGTCTCTCTCTCACCTATATCCAAGATCATCCAAGATCGCATAGCAGTTCAGACGTCTTTTGTCCTCGTCTTGTCGTGTCCTGTATATATATATATTTACAACTTTTTTCACATACATTTTATTTTTATTTTCCATCAACTCATCTTCTAAACACTCTCCTGCAACCAGCCTCACCAATTTATATTTATAAAAAAGTATTATTTACCTCAGATCTGCAATCCTTCAGGAAGCTAGCCAGAAACTCCAGGAGGCTGGCCAGAAACTAGCCAGAAGCTAGCCAGGAGCTAGCCCAGAAGCTAATCAGAAGCTAACCACGGTTTGTGGTCATCGGCTGTCCTTTAGTTCGAAAATCTATCGAAAATCTATCGCCAGTTTTGTACGGCGCAGCGCGGCTCGGAACGGAACATACCGGACCAATTTTTCTCTCCATGTCCCTGGATTTCAACTGCTCTCTGGACATTCATACCCGGATCTCACAGCTAGCTAGCTGCTATCCGTGTGACAGTCGGCTTTCGTCGATTCCGGAGCAAACATCGATTGTTCCGGTGCTAGCCAGCTCCGTCAATCACGCCTGAGTTCCATCATTCACTCCTGGGCTGCAGTCACCTATCCGGACCCGTTTCACTGCCTACGCGGAGCCCCACCGGGCCTTCACAACCGGACTGCCGACGTTATCTACCTGAAGGAGATCCGGCTGGCTCCTCTGTCGCGACGTTACCGGAACGCCCATCTGCGGCCCGCTAACCGTTAGCTGTCTTTCCGGCTGCTATCTGAATAGACAATCGGACAATTTATTTATTTGAATTATTATGTTTTCTTCTCGGGCCTCTATAACTATATCTATTTGTCATGTACTGTCATGTTGTCTTGTCTCTGTCCTTTCCCTTCACCCTGTCTCCCTCTGCTGGTCGTGTTAGGTTACCTTTTCTCCCCCGCTTTCCCCCAGCTGTCCCTTGTCTCCTCTAACTACCCATTCACCCCGTTCCCCACCTGTTCCCTTTTTCCCTCTGATTAGGTCCCTATATCTCTCTCTGTTTCTGCTCCTGTCCTTGTCGGATTCTTGTTTGTTTGTGTCATTCATGCCTGAACCAGACTGCCGTCATGTTTGCTGTAACCTTGTCCTGTCCTGTCGGAATCTGCCGGTCCATCTGAGCCTACCTATGTTTGGTAATTAAAGAAGCTCTGTTTAAGTTGATTCGCTTTTGGGTCCTCATTCACGCACCGTAACAGAAGAATCCGACCAAGAATGGACCCAGCGACTTCGGATCCTCTCCACTCAGCCGTCGAGATCCAGGGAGCGATGCTAGGCAGACACAAGCAGGAATTGTCTGCTGCTCGACATGCCGTTGAGACCCTGGCCACCCAAGTCTCCAACCTCACAGAACAGGTTCACCATCTCCGCCTCGATCCACCGGCCACTTCCAGGGCTTTCGAATCTCCGGAGCCCAGAATCAATAACCCGCCGTGTTACTCTGGGGAGCCCACTGAATGCCGCTCGTTCCTCACCCAGTGTGATATTGTGTTTTCTCTCCAGCCCAACACTTACTCCAGGAGCACTGCTCGTGTCGCCTACGTCATATCTCTCCTTATTGGACGGGCTCGTGAGTGGGGCACGGCAATCTGGGAGGCAAGGGCTGAGTGTACTAACCAGTATCAAGACTTTAAGGAGGAGATGATACGGGTTTTTGATCGATCTGTTTTTGGGGAGGAGGCTTCCAGGGCCCTGTCTTCCCTATGTCAAGGCAATCGATCCATAACAGACTACTCTATTGAGTTTCGCACTCTTGCTGTCTCCAGTGGCTGGAACGAGCCGGCCTTGCTCGCTCGTCTTCTGGAGGGTTTCCGCGCAGAGGTAAAGGATGAGATTCTCTCCCGGGAGGTTCCTTCCAGCGTGGATTCCTTGATTGAACTCGCTATTCGCATTGAGCGACGGGTTGATCTTCGTCACCGAGCTCGTGGAAAGGAGCTCGCGCTCTCCGTCGCCTCCCTCTCCGCATCACTACCATCTTCCTCTGCCGGCTCGGGTGCTGAGCCCATGCAGCTGGGAGGTATCCGCATCTCGACTAAGGAGAGGGAACGGAGAATCACCAACCGCCTCTGTCTCTATTGCGGTGCCGCTGGTCATTTTGTCACTTCATGTCCAGTAAAAGGCCAGAGCTCGTCAGTAAGCGGAGGGCTACTGGTGAGCGCTACTACTCCTGTCTCTCCTTCAAGATCCTGCACTACCTTGTCGGTCCATCTACGCTGGACCGGTTCGTCAGCTTCCTGCAGTGCCTTAATAGACTCTGGGGCGGAGGGCTGTTTTATGGACGAGACCTGGGCTCGGGAACATGACATTCCTCTCAGACAGTTAAAGGAGCCCACGGCCTTGTTCGCCCTGGATGGTAGTCCTCTCCCCAGGATTCAGCGTGAGACGCTACCTTTAACCCTCACTGTTTCTGGTAATCATAGTGAAACCATTTCTTTTTTAATTTTTCGTTCACCTTTTACACCTGTTGTTTTGGGCCATCCCTGGCTAGTTTGTCATAATCCTTCCATTAATTGGTCTAGTAATTCTATCCTCTCCTGGAACGTCTCTTGTCATGTGAAATGTTTAATGTCTGCTATCCCTCCTGTTTCCTCTGTCTCTTCTTCACAGGAGGAGCCTGGTGATTTGACAGGGGTGCCGGAGGAATATCACGATCTGCGCACGGTGTTCAGTCGGTCCAGGGCCACCTCTCTTCCTCCACACCGGTCGTATGATTGTAGTATTGATCTCCTTCCGGGAACCACCCCCCCCCGGGGTAGACTATACTCTCTGTCGGCTCCCGAACGTAAGGCTCTCGAGGATTATTTGTCTGTAGCTCTTGACGCCGGTACCATAGTCCCCTCCTCCTCTCCCGCCGGAGCGGGGTTTTTTTTTGTCAAGAAGAAGGACGGGTCTCTGCGCCCCTGCATAGATTATCGAGGGCTGAATGACATAACAGTGAAGAATCGTTATCCGCTTCCTCTTATGTCTTCAGCCTTCGAGATCCTGCAGGGAGCCAGGTTTTTCACTAAGTTGGACCTTTGTAACGCTTACCATCTCGTGCGCATCAGGGAGGGGGACGAGTGGAAGACGGCGTTTAACACTCCGTTAGGGCACTTTGAATACCGGGTTCTTCCTTTCGGCCTCGCTAACGCTCCAGCTGTCTTTCAGGCATTAGTCAATGATGTCCTGAGAGACATGCTGAACATCTTTGTTTTCGTTTACCTTGACGATATCCTGATTTTTTCACCGTCACTCCAGATTCATGTTCAGCACGTTCGACGTGTCCTCCAGCGCCTTTTAGAGAATTGTCTTTTTGTGAAGGCTGAGAAGTGCACTTTTCATGCCTCCTCCGTCACATTTCTCGGTTCTGTTATTTCCGCTGAAGGCATTAAGATGGACCCCGCTAAGGTCCAAGCTGTCATTGATTGGCCCGTCCCTAAGTCACGCGTCGAGCTGCAGCGCTTTCTCGGCTTCGCAAACTTCTATCGTCGTTTCATCCGTAATTTCGGTCAGGTGGCAGCTCCTCTCACAGCCCTTACTTCTGTCAAGACGTGCTTTAAGTGGTCCGTTTCCGCCCAGGGAGCTTTTGATCTCCTCAAGAATCGTTTTACATCCGCTCCTATCCTTGTTACACCTGACGTCTCTAGACAGTTCGTTGTCGAGGTTGACGCGTCAGAGGTGGGAGTGGGAGCCATCCTTTCTCAGCGCTCCCTCTCTGACGACAAGGTCCACCCTTGCGCGTATTTTTCTCATCGCCTGTCGCCGTCGGAACGTAACTATGATGTGGGTAACCGCGAACTGCTCGCCATCCGGTTAGCCCTAGGCGAATGGCGACAGTGGTTGGAGGGGGCGACCGTTCCTTTTGTCGTTTGGACTGACCATAGGAACCTTGAGTACATCCGTTCTGCCAAACGACTTAATGCGCGTCAGGCGCGTTGGGCGCTGTTTTTCGCTCGTTTCGAGTTCGTGATTTCTTATCGTCCGGGCTCTAAGAACACCAAGCCTGATGCTTTGTCTCGTCTCTTCAGTTCTTCAGTAGCCTCCACTGACCCCGAGGGGATTCTCCCTGAGGGGCGTGTTGTCGGGTTGACTGTCTGGGGAATTGAGAGGCAGGTAAAGCAAGCACTCACTCAAACTCCGTCGCCGCGCGCTTGTCCTAGGAACCTTCTTTTCGTTCCCGTTCCTACTCGTCTGGCCGTTCTTCAGTGGGCTCACTCTGCCAAGTTAGCCGGCCACCCTGGCGTTCGGGGTACGCTTGCTTCCATTCGCCAGCGTTTCTGGTGGCCCACCCGGGAGCATGACACGCGTCGTTTCGTGGCTGCTTGTTCGGTCTGCGCGCAGACTAAGTCCGGTAACTCTCCTCCTGCCGGCCGTCTCAGGCCGCTTCCTATTCCCTCTCGACCGTGGTCTCACATCGCCTTAGATTTTGTCACCGGACTGCCTTCGTCAGCGGGGAAGACTGTTATTCTTACGGTTGTCGATAGGTTCTCTAAGGCGGCTCATTTCATTCCCCTTGCTAAGCTTCCTTCTGCTAAAGAGACGGCACAAATCATCATCGAGAATGTTTTCAGAATTCATGGCCTTCCGTCAGACGTCGTTTCGGACAGAGGTCCGCAATTCACGTCTCAATTTTGGAGGGAGTTTTGCCGTTTGATTGGGGCTTCCGTCAGTCTCTCTTCCGGCTTTCACCCCCAGTCTAACGGTCAAGCAGAACGGGCCAATCAGACTATTGGTCGCATCTTACGCAGTCTTTCTTTTCGCAACCCTGCGTCTTGGTCAGAACAGCTCCCCTGGGCAGAATACGCCCACAACTCGCTTCCTTCGTCTGCGACCGGGCTATCTCCTTTTCAGAGTAGCCTCGGGTACCAGCCTCCGTTGTTCTCATCTCAGTTCGCCGAGTCCAGCGTCCCCTCCGCTCAGGCTTTTGTCCAACGTTGCGAGCGCACCTGGAAGAGGGTCAGGTCTGCACTTTGCCGTTATAGGGCGCAGACTGTGAGAGCTGCTAATAAGCGTAGAACGAAGAGCCCTAGATATTGTCGCGGTCAGAGAGTTTGGCTCTCCACTCAGAACCTTCCCCTTAAGACGGCTTCTCGCAAGTTGACCCCGCGGTTCATTGGTCCATTCCGTATCTCTCAGGTCATTAATCCTGTCGCAGTGCGACTTCTTCTTCCGCGATATCTTCGTCGCGTCCACCCGGTCTTCCATGTCTCCTGTGTTAAGCCCGTTCTTCGCGCCCCCGCTCGTCTTCCCCCCCCCCCCCCCATCCTTGTCGAGGGCGCACCTATCTACAGGGTCCGTAAGATCTTGGACATGCGTCCTCGGGGCCGTGGTCATCAGTACCTAGTTGACTGGGAGGGGTACGGTCCTGAGGAGAGGAGTTGGGTTCCCTCTCGGGACGTGCTGGACCGTGCGCTGATTGATGATTTCCTCCGTTGCCGCCAGGTTTCCTCCTCGAGTGCGCCAGGAGGCGCTCGGTGAGTGGGGGGGTACTGTCATGTACTGTCATGTTGTCTTGTCTCTGTCCTTTCCCTTCACCCTGTCTCCCTCTGCTGGTCGTGTTAGGTTACCTTTTCTCCCCCGCTTTCCCCCAGCTGTCCCTTGTCTCCTCTAACTACCCATTCACCCCGTTCCCCACCTGTTCCCTTTTTCCCTCTGATTAGGTCCCTATATCTCTCTCTGTTTCTGCTCCTGTCCTTGTCGGATTCTTGTTTGTTTGTGTCATTCATGCCTGAACCAGACTGCCGTCATGTTTGCTGTAACCTTGTCCTGTCCTGTCGGAATCTGCCGGTCCATCTGAGCCTACCTATGTTTGGTAATTAAAGAAGCTCTGTTTAAGTTGATTCGCTTTTGGGTCCTCATTCACGCACCGTAACACTATTGTTCTTATTTTTGTTGTTGTGTGATTTGGATTAATCCCCTCTACCACACGGAACCCCACTAATCTACTGACCGAACGCAAGAGGTGGCTAACAACAGACTCCATCCTATGCTAGCTTGCTACCGGTTGGCTTGGCTAGCTGTCTAAATCGCCGTGACCCTAAACCAACCTCTCCACTCACTGGACCCTTTTGATCACTCGACTAAGCATGCCTCTCCTTAATGTCAATATGTCTTGTCCATTGCTGTTCTGGTTAGTGTTTATTGGCTTATTTCACTGTAGAGCCTCTAGTCCTGCTCACTATACCTTATCCAACCTATTAGTTCCACCACCCACACATGCAATGACATCTCCTGGTTTCAATGATGTTTCTAGAGACAATATCTCTCTCTTCATCACTCAATACCTAGGTTTACCTCCACTGTATTCACATCCTACCTTACCTTTGTCTGTACATTATACCTTGATGCTATTTTATCGCCCCCAGAAACCTCCTTTTACTCTCTGTTCCAGACGTTCTAGACGACCAATTCTTATTGCTTTTAGTCGCACCCTTATTCTACTACTCCTATGTTCCTCTGGCGATGTAGAGGTGAATCCAGGCCCTGCAGTGCCTAGCTCCACTCCTATTCCCCAGGCGCTCTCTTTTGACGACTTCTGTAACCGTAATAGCCTTGGTTTCATGCATGTTAACATTAGAAGCCTCCTCCCTAAGTTTGTTCTATTCACTGCTTTAGCACACTCTGCCAACCCGGATGTTCTAGCTGTGTCTGAATCCTGGCTTAGGAAGACCACCAAAAATTCAGACATTTTAATTCCAAACTACAACATTTTCAGACAAGATAGAACTGCCAAAGGGGGCGGTGTTGCAATTTACTGCAAAGATAGCCTGCAGAGTTCTGTCCTACTATCCAGGTCTGTACCCAAACAATTTGAACTTCTACTTTTAAAAATCCACCTTTCTAAAAACAAGTCTCTCACCGTTGCCGCCTGCTATAGACCACCCTCTGCCCCCAGCTGTGCTCTGGACACCATATGTGAACTGATTGCCCCCCATCTATCTTCAGAGCTCGTGCTGCTAGGCGACCTAAACTGGAACATGCTTAACACCCCAGCCATCCTACAATCTAAACTTGATGCCCTCAATCTCACACAAATTATCAATGAACCTACCAGGTACCTCCCCAAAGCCTTAAACACGGGCACCCTCTTAGATATCATCCTAACCAACTTCCCCTCTAAATACACCTCTGCTGTCTTCAACCAAGATCTCAGCGATCACTGCCTCATTGCCTGCATCCGTAATGGGTCAGCGGTCAAACGACCTCCTCTCATCACTGTAAAACGCTCCCTGAAACACTTCAGCGAGCAGGCCTTTCTAATCGACCTGGCCGGGGTATCCTGGAAGGATATTGACCTCATCCCGTCAGTAGAGGATGCCTGGATATTTTTTAAAAATGCCTTCCTAACCATCTTAAATAAACACGCCCCATTCAAGAAATTTAGAACCAGGAACAGATATAGCCCTTGGTTCTCCCCAGACCTGACTGCCCTTAATCAACACAAAAACGTCCTATGGCGTTCTGCATTAGCATCGAACAGCCCCCGTGATATGCAGCTGTTCAGGGAAGCTAGAAACCATTATACACAGGCAGTTAGAAAAGCCAAGGCTAGCTTTTTCAAGCAGAAATTTGCTTCTTGCAACACTAACTCAAAAAAGTTCTGGGACACTGTAAAGTCCATGGAGAATAAGAACACCTCCTCCCAGCTGCCCAGTGCACTGAAGATAGGAAACACTGTCACCACTGATAAATCCACCATAATTGAAAATTTCAATAAGCATTTTTCTACTGCTGGCCATGCTTTCCACCTGGCTACTCCTACCCCTGTCAACAGCACTGCACCCCCAACAGCAACTCGCCCAAGCCTTCCCCATTTCTCCTTCTCCCAAATCCATTCAGCTGATGTTCTGAAAGAGCTGCAAAATCTGGACCCCTACAAATCAGCCGGGCTAGACAATCTGGACCCTTTCTTTCTAAAATTATCTGCCGAAATTGTTGCCACCCCTATTACTAGCCTGTTCAACCTCTCTTTCGTGTCGTCTGAGATTCCCAAAGATTGGAAAGCAGCTGCGGTCATCCCCCTCTTCAAAGGGGGGGACACTCTTGACCCAAACTGCTACAGACCTATATCTATCCTACCATGCCTTTCTAAGGTCTTCGAAAGCCAAGTCAACAAACAGATTACCGACCATTTTGAATCTCACCATACCTTCTCTGCTATGCAATCTGGTTTCAGAGCTGGTCATGGGTGCACCTCAGCCACGCTCAAGGTCCTAAACGATATCTTAACCGCCATCGATAAGAAACATTACTGTGCAGCCGTATTCATTGATCTGGCCAAGGCTTTCGACTCTGTCAATCACCACATCCTCATCGGCAGACTCAACAGCCTTGGTTTCTCAAATGATTGCCTCGCCTGGTTCACCAACTACTTCTCTGATAGAGTTCAGTGTGTCAAATCTGAGGGTCTGTTGTCCGGACCTCTGGCAGTCTCTATGGGGGTGCCACAGGGTTCAATTCTTGGACCGACTCTCTTCTCTGTATACATCAATGAGGTCGCTCTTGCTGCTGGTGAGTCTCTGATCCACCTCTACGCAGACGACACCATTCTGTATACTTCCGGCCCTTCTTTGGACACTGTGTTAACAACCCTCCAGGCAAGCTTCAATGCCATACAACTCTCCTTCCGTGGCCTCCAACTGCTCTTAAATACAAGTAAAACTAAATGCATGCTCTTCAACCGATCACTACCTGCACCTACCCGCCTGTCCAACATCACTACTCTGGACGGCTCTGACTTAGAATACGTGGACAACTACAAATACTTAGGTGTCTGGTTAGACTGTAAACTCTCCTTCCAGACCCATATCAAACATCTCCAATCCAAAGTTAAATCTAGAATTGGCTTCCTATTTCGCAACAAAGCATCCTTCACTCATGCTGCCAAACATACCCTTGTAAAACTGACCATCCTACCAATCCTCGACTTTGGCGATGTAATTTACAAAATAGCCTCCAATACCCTACTCAACAAACTGGATGCAGTCTATCACAGTGCAATCCGTTTTGTCACCAAAGCCCCATACACTACCCACCATTGCGACCTGTACGCTCTCGTTGGCTGGCCCTCGCTTCATACTCGTCGCCAAACCCACTGGCTCCATGTCATCTACAAGACCCTGCTAGGTAAAGTCCCCCCTTATCTCAGCTCGCTGGTCACCATAGCATCTCCCACCTGTAGCACACGCTCCAGCAGGTATATCTCTCTAGTCACCCCCAAAACCAATTCTTTCTTTGGCCGCCTCTCTTTCCAGTTCTCTGCTGCCAATGACTGGAACGAACTACAAAAATCTCTGAAACTGGAAACACTTATCTCCCTCACTAGCTTTAAGCACCAACTGTCAGAGCAGCTCACAGATTACTGCACCTGTACATAGCCCACATATAATTTAGCCCTATCAACTACCTCTTTCCCAACTGTATTTAATTAATTAATTTATTTTGCTCCTTTGCACCCCATTATTTTTATTTCTACTTTGCACATTCTTCCATTGCAAAACTACCATTCCAGTGTTTTACTTTCTATATTGTATTTACCTTGCCACCAAGGCCTTTTTTTGCCTTTACCTCCCTTCTCACCTCATTTGCTCACATTGTATATAGACTTGTTTATACTTTATTATTGACTGTATGTTTGTTTTACTCCATGTGTAACTCTGTGTTGTTGTATCTGTCGAACTGCTTTGCTTTATCTTGGCCAGGTCGCAATTGTAAATGAGAACTTGTTCTCAACTTGCCTACCTGGTTAAATAAAGGTAAAATAAATAAAAATAAATAAAAATATACAGTGGGGAGAACAAGTAGTTGATACACTGCCGATTTTGCAGGTTTTCCTACTTACAAAGCATTTAGAGGTCTGTAATTTTTATCATGGGTACACTTCAACTGTGAGAGACGGAATCGAAAACAAAAATCCAGAAAATCACATTGTAGGATTTTTAAGTAAATAATTAGCATTTTATTGCATGCAATAGGTATTTGATACATCAGAAAAGCAGAACTTAATATTTGGTACAGAAACCTTTGTTTGCAATTACAGAGATCATACGTTTCCTGTAGTTCTTGACCAGGTTTGCACACACTGCAGCAGGGATTTTGGCCCACTCCTCCATACAGACCTTCTCCAGATCCTTCAGGTTTCGGGGGCTGTCGCTGGGCAATACGGACTTTCAGCTCACTCCAAAGATGTTCTATTGGAAACAGGTCTGGAGACTGGCTAGGCCACTCCAGGACCTTGAGATGCTTCTTACGGAGCCACTCCTTAGTTGCCTTGGCTGTGTGTTTCGGGTCGTTGTCATGCTGGAAGACCCAGCCACGACTCATCTTCAATGCTCTTACTGAGGGAAGGAGGTTGTTGGCCAAGATCTCGCGATACATGGCCCCATCCATCCTCCCCTCAATACGGTGCAGTCGTCCTGTCCCCTTTGCAGAAAAGCATCCCCAAAGAATGATGTTTCCAGCTCCGTGCTTCACGGTTGGGATAGTGTTCTTGGGGTTGTATTCATCCTTCTTCTTCCCCCAAACACAGCGAGTGGAGTTTAGACCAAAAAGCTCTATTTTTGGCTCATCAGACCACATGACCTTCTCCTATTCCTCCTCTGGATCATCCAGATGGTCATTGGCAAACTTCATACAGGCCTGGACATGCGCTGGCTTGAGCAGGGGGACCTTGCGTGCGCTGCAGGATTTTAATCCATTACGACGTAGTGTGTTACTAATGGTTTTCTTTGAGACTCTGGTCCCAGCTCTCTTCAGGTCATTGACCAGGTCCTGACGTGTAATTCTGGGCTTTTCCCTCACCTTCCTCATTGATGCCCCACGAGGTGAGATCTTGCATGGAGCCCCAGACCGAGTGTGATTGACCGTCATCTTGAACTTCTTCAATTTTCTAATAATTGCGCCAACAGTTGTTGCCTTCTCACCAAGCTGCTTGCCTATTGTCCTGTAGCCCATCCCAGCCTTGTGCAGGTCTACAATTTTATCCCTGATGTCCTTACACAGCTGTCTGGTCTTGGCCATTGTGGAGAGGTTGGAGTCTGTTTGATTGAGTGTGTGGACAGGTGTCTTTTATACAGGTAACGAGTTCAAACAGTGCTTTTAATACAGGAAATGAGTGGAGAATAGGAGGGCTTCTTAAAGAAGAACTAACAGGTCTGTGAGAGCCGGAATTCTTACTGGTTGGTAGGTGATCAAAATGCTTATTTCATGCAATAAAATGCAAATTAAATACTTAAAAATCATACAATGTGATTTTCTGGATTTTTGTTTTCGATTCCGTCTCTCACAGTTGAAGTGTACCTACGATAAAAATTACAGACCTCTACATGCTTTGTAAGTAGGAAAACCTGCAAAATCGGCAGTGTATCAAATACTTGTTCTCCCCACTGTATATAGGTCTCTCTCTCACCTATATATATTGGTCTCTCTCACTTCATAAATCCATCTTTCTACTGTATTTCCTATCAATTTTTTATCATGTTCACCAGTTTTCTCCCACTCACATTTGTTTTGTTTCTCTCTTTCGCCCTCTCTTTTAGTTGTCCCCCTCTCTCTCGCCCTCTCTTTTAGTTGCCTCTCAAACACATCATCCATTTTCCTTACTAGCAATAATATATCATAATACAGTGCCTTGCTAAAGTCTTCGGCCCCCTTGAACTTTGCAACCTTTTGCCACATTTCAGGCTTCAAACATAAAGATATAAAACTGTATTTTTTTGTGAAGAATCAACAACAAGTGAGACACAATCATGAAGTGGAACGACATTTATTGGATATTTCAAACTTTTTTAACAAATCAAAAACTGAAAAATTGGGCGTGCAAAATTATTCAGCCCCCTTAAGTTAATACTTTGTAGCGCCACCTTTTGCTGCGATTACAGCTGTAAGTCGCTTGGGGTATGTCTCTACCAGTTTTGCACATCGAGAGACTGAAATGTTTTCCCATTCCTCCTTGCAAAACAGCTCGAGCTCAGTGAGGTTGGATGGAGAGCATTTGTGAACAGCAGTTTTCAGTTCTTTCCACAGATTCTTGATTGGATTCAGGTCTGGACTTTGACTTGGCCATTCTAACACCTGGATATGTATACTTTTGTACCATTCCATTGTAGATTTTGCTTTGTGTTTTTGATCATTGTCTTGTTGGAAGACAAATCTCTGTCCCAGTCTCAGGTCTTTTGCAGACTCCATCAGGTTTTCTTCCAGAATGGTCCTGTATTTGGCTCCATCCAACTTCCCATCAATTTTAACCATCTTCCCTGTCCCTGCTGAAGAAAAGCAGGCCCAAACCATGATGCTGCCACCACCATGTTTGACAGTGGGGATGGTGTGTTCAGGGTGATGAGCTGTGTTGCTTTTACGCCAAACATAACGTTTTGCATTGTTGCCAAAAAGTTCAATTTTGGTTTCATCTGACCAGAACACCTTCTTCCACATGTTTGGTGTGTCTCCCAGGTGGCTTGTGGCAAACTTTAAACAACACTTTTTATGTATATCTTTAAGAAATGGCTTTCTTCTTGCCACTCTTCCATAAAGGCCAGATTTGTGCAATATACGACTGATTGTTGTCCTATGGACAGAGTCTCCCACCTCAGCTGTAGATCTCTGCAGTTCATCCAGAGTGATCATGGGCCTCTTGGCTGCATCTCTGATCAGTCTTCTCCTTGTATGAGCTGAAAGTTTAGAGGGACGGCCAGGTCTTGGTAGATTTGCAGTGGTCTGATACTCCTTCCATTTCAATATTATCGCTTGCACAGTGCTCCTTGGGATGTTTAAAGCTTGGGAAATCTTTTTGTATCCAAATCCAGCTTTAAACTTCTTCACAACAGTATCTCGGACCTGCCTGGTGTGTTCCTTGTTCTTCATGATGCTCTCTGCGCTTTTAACGGACCTCTGAGACTATCACAGTGCAGGTGCATTTATACGGAGACTTGATTACACACAGGTGGATTGTATTTATCATCATTAGTCATTTAGGCCAACATTGGATCATTCAGAGATCCTCACTGAACTTCTGGAGAGAGTTTGCTGCACTGAAAGTAAAGGGGCTGAATAATTTTGCACGCCCAATTTTTCAGTTTTTGATTTGTTAAAAAAGTTTGAAATATCCAATAAATGTCGTTCAAATTCATGATTGTGTCCCACTTGTTGTTGATTCTTCACAAAAAAATGCAGTTTTATATCTTTATGTTTGAAGCCTGAAATGTGGCAAAAGGTCGCAAAGTTCAAGGGGGCCGAATACTTTCGCAAGGCACTGTATATCTCTCCTTCCATTGTAGTTGTGCTTTTGGCTCTCTGTCCTATAGTCCATTAGTCAAACTGTTCTACAGCAACACCAATGCACAGAGAAAACAGAGTGCCTTTACATTTGAAATAAGGGGAAAATAACATATACACTGATGCAAGTAAATAAATTAATACAATTATTAAATTCACAATCAAGCCCCAGATGTCTGGCCTGCTTTTTGAGAAAATGATTGCACAATGTCAGCACAAAACAGAAGGTTGTTGTTGTACATAGTATGGTTCAGATGGTAGTTATATTATGTATTAATTTCATGGTTTCATTAATTTAATAGCTGTTTGGATGGCATGCTAAATTGTCGCTCCAGCTCAAGTGATATCGGAGTGTTCCATTGTCAGATTTAGCCTCAGATGCTCAGTTCACGACAAGCACACACACACACACACACACACGCACGCGCACACGCACACGCACACAGTCATTATTTGTCTCCTCTCTAATCTGTGTATGATTCCTTTGATCTTGTGAGTGATAACGGAATACATTTCAGACAGAGACAGAGAGCCTTTCCAATTAGTGGGAACTAAAGCACAAGAGAGAACAGAACATTGGTAATGAAGAGATCTTGGGTTGTGCACATGTTCAAATACACTTGTACATATTAGTTTCACACACTTTCAAATAAGGTGGATAAAAACCATGAATAGGCCCAGAACCAAGTCCAGGTCCAGAACGAAGACCAGGCCCAGAACCAATACCAAGACCAAGTCCAGAACCAAGTCCAAGACCAGGTCCAGAACCAAGTCCAAGACCAGGCCCAGACCAGGCCCAGGCCAAGACCAATACGAAGACCAGGCCCAGGCCAAGACCAATATGAAGACCAGGCCAAGACCAGGTCCAGAACCAATACCAGGTCCAGAACCAATACCACGACCAGGTCCAGAACCAAGTCCAGGTCCAGAACGAAGACCAGGCCCAGGCCAATACCAGGTCCAGAACCAATACCAGGTCCAGAACCAAAACCAAGACCAGGTCCAGAACCAATACCAAGACCAGGTCCAGAACCAATACCAGGTCCAGAACCAATACCAGGTCCAGAACCAAGACCAAGGCATGTTTACACCAATCCTCCTCCGACTAACCCCCTACAGTACTTGCTCACACTCACCCATATCTGCTGTTCCAGTTAGTCTATCAGATGTGGGTTGCATCACATGTATTTTAGTATTTGGTATTTAAAAATAAATAAATCTGTGTATTTGAGTATTTGTTATTAAAATACCTATATTTGCGTATTTGAATGGCCATTTGTCAAAACCAAATAAACGACTAAATTGTATTTGAATGTATTTTCAAATACTTACATTTAAAATACTATTTTCAAATACCTGGGTTAAATGCATGGGTTGTGTATTTCAGTTAGTATATTTGAGTATTTTCAAATACTTTCCAAGTGTATTTCCAAATACATTCCAACATTAAATTACTTGATTTTCCAAATAAAGGTTAACCGAATACTTGCTTAGAAATGTATTGAAGCAAGGCCCTAAAAACTGTCAAAGACTCCAGCCATCCTAGTCATAGACTGTTCTCTCTGCTACCACATGGCAAGTGGTACCGGAGCGCCAAGTCTAGGTCCAATAGGCTTCTAAACAGCTTCTACCCCCAAGCCATAAGACTCCTGAACACCTAGTCAAATGGCTATCCAGACTATTTGCTTTGCCCCCTCCCCCTCTCTGCTAGCCATTCACTGACCTTTTCATTCACCATTAGCACCCGCACCCCACCCTTCCCTTGTTTCTCATTCCATCCCACCTATGGCACGCACACACACACACACACACAAGCCCTTGACCATGGGAACTAGAAACAGTAGGATTTGAGAAAAGCAGAGCCTTCAGAAAGTATTCATACCCCTTGATTTATTTCACATTTTGTTGTGTTACAGCATGAATTCAAAATTGATTAAATATCTATTTTTTTTCTAATCCATTTAGACACAATACCCCATAATGACAAAGTGAAAACATACTGACAAAAAGGTTTGAAATGTATTGAAAATGAAAAACAGAAATATCTAATTGACATAAGTATTCATACCCTGAGTCAATACATGTTAGAATCACCTTTGGCAGCTATTACAGCTGTGAGCCATTCTGGGTAAATCTCTAAGAGCTTTGCACACCTGGATTATACAATATTTGCACATTAATATTTTTAAAATTCTTCAAGCTCTGTCAAGTTGGTTGTTGATCATTCCTCGACAACCATTTTCAAGTATTGCCATAGATTCTAAAGCCGATTTAAGTCAAAACTGTAACTAGGCCACTCAGGAACATACAATATTGTCTTGCTAAGCAACTCCAGTGTAGATTTGGCTTCGTGTTTTAGGTAATTGTCCTGCTAAAAGGTTAATTTGTCTCCCTGTGTCTGCTGGAAAGCAGACAGAACCAAGTTTTCCTCTAGGATTGTGCCTGTGTTTTAGCTCTATTCAGTTTATTTTTCTCATACAAAACTCCCTAGTCCTTCCAATGACAAGCATACCCATAACTTGATCCACCATGCTTGGTACTCAGTGATGTGTTGTGTTTTCCCCAAACATAACCCTTTGTATTCAGGACATAATTCCATTTTTTTCCCAGTTTTACTTTAGTGCCTTATTGCAAACATGTTTTTGGAATATTTGTATTCTGTACAGGCTTCATTCTTTTCCCTCTTGTCATTTACAGTGAGCTCTAAAGTATTGGGACTGTGACACACGTGTTGTTGTTTTGGCTCTGTACTCCAGCACTTTGGATTAGAAATGATACAATGCCTACAAGGTTGAAGTGCAGACTGAATTTCAGGCCATTTTCATGCATTACAGTACTTTTTGTAAATAGTTCCTACCCATTTTAGGGAGCCAAAAGTATTGGGACAAATGTACTTATATGTGTATTAAAGTAGTAAAATGTAAGCATTTGGTCCCATATTCACAGAATACAATGGCTACATCAAGCTTGATTAAAAAAAACACAAATATCATACTCCCCCAAAAATGCTAACCTCCCCTGTCATTGTAATGGTGCGATGATAGCATGTCTCGGGGGTAAGATATGTGTGTAACTTTCTCACTCATCATTATTCACGATTCATTCAGGATTATATGTAATCATGATAGCATCCACATTAATGTAGAAGTGTTCAGAAACCTATTATATTCTTATTTACAATAAAAGTGACTCCAAACTGACACAATACATTATTTACCATTCATTTCTATTGGGCACAAAATAATCGGAAACAACCAAAACAAACGGAAAATGCATCCAACAAATGTGTACACTCACAAGCTTGCTGTAGTCATTATGTGCTAGGAATATGGGACCAGATACTTCACTTTTTACTACTTTAATACACATAAGTGAATTTGTCCCAACACTTTTCAAGATCACTGTAGGTTAGTAATGTGGAGTAACTACAACGTTGTTGATCCATCCTCAGTTTTCTCCTATCACAACCATTAAACTCTGGAACTGTTTTAAAGTCACCATTTGCCTCGAGGTGAAATCCCTGAGTGGTTTCCTTCCTGTCCAGCCACTGAGTTAGGAAGGACAGTTGTATCTTCATAAAGTCTGGGTGTATTGATACACCATCCAAAGTGTCATTATTAACTTCACCATACTCAAAGGGATATTCAATGTCAACTTTTTTTTAATTTTTTTACCCATCTACCAATTGGTGCCCTTATTTTGCAAGGCAAAAAACCTCTCTGGTCTTTGTGGTTGAATCTGTTTGAAATTCACTGCACCACTGAAGGACCATAGAGATAATTGTATATGTTGGGTACAGAGATGAGGTAGCCATTCAAAAATAATGTTAACACTATTATCACAAACAGGGTGAGTCAATGCAACTTATCATGTGACTTGTTAAGCTAATGTTTTAGGCTTGCCATAACAAAAGCCTTGAATACTTATTGCCTCAACATACACTACATGACCGAAAGTATGTGGACATACTGCTCGTTGAACATCTCATTCCAAAATCATGGGCATTAATATGGAGTTGGTCCCCCCTTTGCTGCTACAACAGCCTCCAGTCTTCTGGGAACTCTTTCCACTAGATGTAGGAACATTGCTGCTATAACAGCCTCCACTCTTCTGGGAAGGCTGTCCACTAGATGTAGGAACATTGCTGCTATAACAGCCTCCACTCTTCTGGGAAGGCTATCCACTAGATGTAGGAACATTGCTGTGAGGACTTCCATTCAGCCACAAGAGAATTAGTGAGGTTGGTCACTGATGTTTAATGATTAGGCCTGGCTCACTGTCAGCGTTCCAATTCATCCCAAAAGTGTTCGATGGGGTTGAGGTCAGGGCTCTGTGTTGGCCAGTCAAGTTCTTCCACAATAATCTCGGCAAACCATTTCAGATGGTGAATGTGTTTCCACTGCTCCAATGGCGGCTAGCTTTACACCACTCCAGCCGACGCTTGGCATTTGGCAATGTGATTTTAGGCTTGTGAGCGGCTGCTCGGCCATGGAAACCCATTTCATGATGCTCCCGACAAACAGGTCTTGTGCTGCAGTTGCCTCCAGAGGCAGTATGGAACTCGTTAGTGAGTGTTACCACCGAAGACAGATGATTTTTACACGCTACGTGTTTCAGCACTCGGTCCCGTTCTGTGAGCTTGTGTGGCCTGCCACTTTGCGGCTAAGCCGTTGTTGCTTCCTAGACGTTTCTACTTTACACTAACAGCACTTACAGTGTATTTCTGCTTTTCCTTTTTTATTAATTTGTAAAAACGTCTAAAACCATAATTCCACTTTGACATTATGGGGTATTGTGTGTAGGCCAGTGAGACCAAATCTAAATGAAATCCATTTTGAATTCAAGCTCCCTCCATCCCTCCCTCATCTCTCTTTTTTCCATGTTATAAAACACACCTGGTGTTTGACTAACGCCGTGATTTACCCATCATGCCTCTCTGTTGGTCCACTTAACCCCGACGAGACAAAATAATTGTCTCTGCTTAAATCCTTCTCTCTCGCACACACACTAAATCATATTAAAGCAGAGCTAGGTGTATGTCACTTCGGTTAATATATGGCTCCTCCCCCTCTTTCCTGCGCTTCTTTAAATCCACTACATGATGGTTTCCTGAGTGATGCAAAAAACATCTAAGGCTGGCAAACGTGCGTGAAAGAGAAATGGAGTTAAAGCTATGGTCTGTTATAGTGTTGCTCATTAGGTTGAGGTATCCCTGCTAACTCAATCAAAGGAGAGAACACAGGAAAGGCTTTGAGAGAGAGAGAGAGAGAGACAGAGAGACAGAGAGAGAGAGAGAGAGAGAGAGAGAGAGAGAGAGAGAGAGAGAGAGAGAGAGAGAGAGAGAGAGAGAGAGAGAGAGAGAGAGAGAGAGAGAGAGAGGTCAGAGCCTGTCACCAGTCACAGGGGACAAACACAGCATATACTGTCTATCATAACCCCTTACGACGGATTCAACCTTCAACGTTACAGAAAATATAAAATACCAAATACCTATAAATCTGAATCTGTATGACTATGATATGATCATTTCTCTATTGAGATAGAAAGATGAATAGTTCAATTAAGGGGAGAGGGATAAAGAGAGAAAGAAAGAATGAGAGAGAGAAACTGATAGAGAGAGAAACAGAGAGAGAGAGGTTTTAGGGTGAGTCCTTGAGTAAGGGTAGTAGGACAGTCCTGTCCAGGAAGTAATAATCATATGATGTAGTATGTGGGATTGGTGCAGTGCTGTCCAGGGAAGAAATAATCATATGATATACTATGTGGGATTGGTGTAGTGCTGTCGATCGATAAGAAGTAGATTACACCCATACAAGCCCTACCATCCTCCATTCCAGTATCTAGTGTGTGTGTCCTAAGACACACACACTAGATACTGGAATGGAGGATGGTAGGGCTTGTATGGGTGTAATCTACTTCTTATCGATCGACAGCACTACACCAATCCCACATAGTATATCATATGATTATTTCTTCCCTGGACAGCACTGCACCAATCCCACATACTACATCATATGATTATTACTTCCTGGACAGGACTGTCCTACTACCCTTACTCAAGGACTCACCCTAAAACCTCTCTCTCTCTGTTTCTCTCTCTATCAGTTTCTCTCTCTCATTCTTTCTTTCTCTCTTTATCCCTTTATCCCTATATATATATATATATATATATATATATATATATATATATATATATATATATATATATATATTGTACAGATGCATTCTTCATTTGATCCTGCTTCTCCCAGCAGGAAAATAATTCTGCAGCATCAGGAAATGTTAATTATTATGTGAATTATAATTAATGGACATTTTTGTAGGGGTTGTTCGAGCACATCAAGTACGACATTTTAAAGTGGAAATTACAAACTTACAAACCTTTTTAAAACCTTCGAATACTACAATTTATATTTCCTGCAGAGCAATAAAATACTCTGACAAGACTGATTAAATTAAGTTAGACGATCTGTCCAATGTCAGTTGTGTGTGCATACATGAGAAAGGTGCTACATACAGTGGGGCAAAAAAGTATTTAGTCAGCCACCAATTGTGCAAGTTCTCCCACTTAAAAAGATGAGAGAGGCCTGTAATTTTCATCATAGGTACACTTAAACTATGACAGACAAAATGAGAAAAAAAAAATCCAGAAAATCATATTGTAGGTTTTTTATGGTGGAAAATAAGTATTTGGTCAATAACAAAAGTTTATCTCAATACTTTGTTATATACCCTTTGTTGGCAATAACAGAGGTCAAACGTTTTCTGTAAGTCTTCACAAGGTTTTCACACACCATTGCTGGTATTTTGGCCCATTCCTCCATGCAGATCTCCTCTAGAGCAGTGATGTTTTTGGGCTGTTGCTGGGCAACACAGACTTTCAACTCCCTCCAAAGATTTTCTATGGGGTTGAGATCTGGAGACTGGCTAGGCCACTCCAGTTGATGGCTGACTAAATACTTTTTTTGCCCCACTGTAGCTCAGGTGTTAGAGGTAGATTGTATGTGAGAGTGAGGTAAAAAGCAGGACAGTATACAGTGCCTTGCGAAAGTATTCGGCCCCCTTGAACTTTGCGACCTTTTGCCACATTTCAGGCTTCAAACATAAAGATATAAAACTGTATTTTTTTATGAAGAATCAACAACAAGTGGGACACAATCATGAAATGGAACGACATTTATTGGATATTTCAAACTTGTTTAACAAATCAAAAACTGAAAAATTGGGCGTGCAAAATTATTCAGCCCCCTTAAGTTAATACTTTGTAGCGCCACCTTTTGCTGCGATTACAGCTGTAAGTCGCTTGGGGTATGTCTCTATCAGTTTTGCACATCGAGAGACTGAAATTCTTTCCCATTCCTCCTTGCAAAACAGCTCGAGCTCAGTGAGGTTGGATGGAGAGCATTTGTGAACAGCAGTTTTCAGTTCTTTCCACAGATTCTCGATTGGATTCAGGTCTGGACTTTGACTTGGCCATTCTAACACCTGGATATGTTTATTTTTGAACCATTCCATTGTAGATTTTGCTTTATGTTTTGGATCATTGTCTTGTTGGAAGACAAATCTCCGTCCCAGTCTCAGGTCTTTTGCAGACTCCATCAGGTTTTCTTCCAGAATGGTCCTGTATTTGGCTCCATCCATCTTCCCATCAATTTTAACCATCTTCCCTGTCCCTGCTGAAGAAAAGCAGGCCCAAACCATGATGCTGCCACCACCATGTTTGACAGTGGGGATGGTGTGTTCAGCTGTGTTGCTTTTACGCCAAACATAACGTTTTGCATTGTTGCCAAAAAGTTCAATTTTGGTTTCATCTGACCAGAGCACCTTCTTCCACATGTTTGGTGTGTCTCCCAGGTGGCTTGTGGCAAACTTTAAACAACACTTTTTATGGATATCTTTAAGAAATGGCTTTCTTCTTGCCACTCTTCCATAAAGGCCAGATTTGTGCAATATACGACTGATTGTTGTCCTATGGACAGAGTCTCCCACCTCAGCTGTAGATCTCTGCAGTTCATCCAGAGTGATCATGGGCCTCTTGGCTGCATCTCTGATCAGTCTTCTCCTTGTATGAGCTGAAAGTTTAGAGGGACGGCCAGGTCTTGGTAGATTTGCAGTGGTCTGATACTCCTCCCATTTCGATATTATCGCTTGCACAGTGCTCCTTGGGATGTTTAAAGCTTGGGAAATCTTTTTGCATTCAAATCCGGCTTTAAACTTCTTCACAACAGTATCTCGGACCTGCCTGGTGTGTTCCTTGTTCTTCATGATGCTCTCTGCGCTTTTAACGGACCTCTGAGACTATCACAGTGCAGGTGCATTTATACAGAGTCTTGATTACACACAGGTGGATTGTATTTATCATCATTAGTCATTTAGGTCAACATTGGATCATTCAGAGATCCTCACTGAACTTCTGGAGAGAGTTTGCTGCACTGAAAGTAAAGGGGCTGAATAATTTTGCACGCCCAATTTTTCAGTTTTTGATTTGTTAAAAAAGTTTGAAATATCCAATAAATGTCGTTCCACTTCATGATTGTGTCCCACTTGTTGTTGATTCTTCACAAAAAAATACAGTTTTATATCTTTATGTTTGAAGCCTGAAATGTGGCAAAAGGTCGCAAAGTTCAAGGGGGCCGAATACTTTCGGAAGGCACTGTAGTGTTGCTTCGATTAGAGAACGGGGTGCGACTTTATAGAAGGTGTGCTAAAGTGTGTGTGTGTGTGTAGCATGAATACAAGCTACCACCACACTGAAAAAGGCAATTAGACAACTAATGACTAACTTATTTGCATATTATGCCAACATATAACTTCATCATTAGGTAGAAGAAAACCACTTAAGTGTAACAGCAGCATTTACAAAGCACTCGTTAGGGTCTGTACCAGTTGAGAGAGTTGCTGTGTGAGAGCTGTAAAGGTTTAAAGTGCACCTCTAATTAACACTAACTACCCAAACAACACGGAGTAAAATGTTCAACTCTGTACTACTATGTAGAACTCTGTTCTACTATGTAGAAGTCCAAATACAGCAGTAGGCACTTAAAGAGTCAATCTGGTTAACTGTGTGTGCGTGTATGTGCGTCCGTGTGTTTCAGCCAGTTAAGTTGTGGTGCTGGACAGAGGCATGATGTATGAGTGCATGTGTTCTAAACAGCTAGCCTGCTGAAGGAAACAGTCCGGGTAGGTGGGTGTTGAGTGACATGCCTAAAGGGCAGGGACCACCGTCGAATCCGTCATTGATTTCACGTCTACCTGAATCCTGGCAGAATGCGAGTATAAACTACGACTCTGGGATTTCACACAGATGGACAGACTGACTGAGTGGGAGGGAGGGAGTAGAAGAGTGGCCTTGTTACAAAGAAACTAAAACTTCAGACATCTTAAAGTGTAAACAACATAATGGTAAGAACATGAACTTCATGAACTCACAACGGACACCAAACAGTGACTAGACCTCTTCTATAGGGATAGCTTTCAGCAGGGGAAGGAAATAAATAAATGAGGGACAAAATAAATAAATGAATAGTCTGCCTCTAGCCATCTCTCCATCCAATTTGTTCTTCGTTTTCCCTCTCCTTTCTCAGTCTCTCTTGTCCCTCTCTCTGTAGTTTCCATAGCAATTCCAAAGAGCAGATGAATTCAATATCCCTAATGCCACTGGGAAGCATGGAAGTCTGCTCTGGAACCATTCAATCCTAGCACCAATTGATTCTCAAAGTGAAATAGCATTGTTAATACACACAGGAGTCCCATTGGAATCTAGGGCTTCCGTGATAGATACTCTGTAATAACTACATTATTGTTAATAGTCACAACAGAATGAGAGTTGTTCTAGAAGACAGAGAGAGGAGAAGAGTGTAGGTTCATTAATAATTCACCAGTCTCTCTAGCCCTCTGCTTTTTGAACAGACTGGCCTTTTCAGCTATCTATGATATTATGGTTGTACAAATAATTTGGTCAGTTAGTTAATGCCACATTGAGTGCTGATCAAATCCTTTATAATTCAGAACCTGGCAAACAGTTTTCCCGCTTTTAATGAGAGACCCAAGGGCTTGTGAGCAGAGACTGTATCCTGGGGGGATTTCATGTAGATGGCATTTGCAGTTATGCAAGTGGACCACAAATAATATCAGTCAAACCATTTAGTGCATAAGTCAAACCATTTAGTGCATAAGTTAAACCATTTAGTGCATAAGTCAAACCATTTAGTGCATAACTCAAACCATTTAGTGCATAAGTCAAACCATTTAGTGCATAACTCAAACCATTTAGTGCATAAGTCAAACCATTTAGTACATAAGTCAAACCATTTAGTGCATAACTCAAACCATTTAGTGCATAAGTCAAACCATTTAGTGCATAAGTCAAACCATTTAGTACATAAGTCAAACCATTTAGTGCATAACTCAAACCATTTAGTGCATAAGTCAAACCATTTAGTACATAAGTCAAACCATTTAGTGCATAAGTCAAACCATTTAGTGCATAACTCAAACCATTTAGTGCATAAGTCAAACCATTTAGTACATAAGTCAAAGCATAAGTCAAACCATTTAGTACATAAGTCAAACCATTTAGTGCATAACTCAAACCATTTAGTGCATAACTCAAACCATTTAGTGCATAAGTCAAACCATTTAGTGCATAAGTCAAACCATTTAGTGCACAAGTCAAAACATTTGGAATATCTGCAAAATCGTTTAGACTATCAGTCAAAAGAGATTTGAGTATTGGAAATTATCTCCTTGACACAAGTCACAAAGATAACTATGTGCAGTACTTCCATCACATATAAAATACTTCAAAATACTATGTTAGATTAGCTAGATTTTTTATCTTAAAGGTTTTTGTCAGTGTTTCACATCATTTTAATTGTGGTGACATATTATCACTATTGCTTGATAAAACTTCAGTTCTGACATCCCTTATTAGCATTTTTCTTTCCTTTTCACTCCTTCCCTTTTCTCGAGGCTAGTCAGAGAAGCGGAAAGCTGGGTGACAGTGCCTCTGAGCGGAAGAGAGATGGGGATGTCACTTGTGGTTTAACATCCCTCTATAGATGGCTTCACTAATAGGTGGGGCGACTGAATCTGTACCCCCCTCACCCAAACCCTATCTGACAGTTTCTTGGCTGGAGACTGAGAAAGTGAGTCTAGTAGCCATTCTAGCACATCAATGGAGGGATGACATTTCATATTTGTTTATTTCTTGCCTTTCCTCTCCTCCTCAGGGTTGAGGATCACAGGTCTTTTTCTACCACTACCTGTCAACAACAACACCACTGTCATGGCAACCGGACTCATAGTCAGTCCAGGGAGGGTGGTAAGCAATCACAGAACATTTCAAAATATTCTGATGTGGCATGTATCACATCAGTGATCTAGCAAAGTCCTTTCCAGTGCTACTGCCACTATCTGACCTTTCCGATGCATTACAAAGTATACTATATATGATAAACAGGATGGTGTGTTGAAAGACCCCGGGGAGCCTGTCAGGCACCACAGAGGACACCCAAAGCTGGGTGTAGCCTACAAGATTTTGGCCAGGATTTAGCTGTTCAAGACAAGTTTTTGAGACCGGAGACAACATCCCCATGTTGTTGCCTACTCAGGGTGCGTGGCCATCACCGACGCTCGTTTAATGTGAGTGGTTCAGAGACGCAATCTGAGGGCAACTGATTTTTTCTTTGAGCAGTCCCAGATGTCCCGGTATTTTCAAACATATCAGTACAGAATCTGCAATGCTCTTGTAGTATGAGATGTGCAACGACAAGTTTTGAGAATGGTGACCAGCAATAGCCAATGAGAAATCAACAGAGTAGAAGCTAGTGAAGTTATGACATTGTTTCGCATCACCCAGAATGTGACGACTCTCCAGCAGGAGCAATGACTACTACTAGTATGCGTTTGTACTTGTACCTTTAACACAAGCCAAAGTGTCAAATCGTTAAAGCTTTGAAGTTCACAAGCAACATTATTCAATTAAAAATGTGTGGATTTGTCTATTTCAGCCACACCTGTTACTGACAGGTGTATACAAATCCGAGCACACTGCCATGCAATCTCCATAGACTAACATTGGCAGTAGAATGGCCTTACTGAAGAGCTCAGTGACTTTCAACGTGGCACCATCATAGGATGCCACCTTTCTAAAAAATACAGCTTGTCAAATTTCTGCCCTGCAAGAGCTGCCCCGGTCAACTGTAAGTGCTGTTATTGTGAAGTGGAAACATCTAGGAGCAACAACGGCTCAGCCGATATGTGGTAGGCCACACAAGCTCACAGACCTGGACTGCCCAGTGCTGAAGCGTGAGGCGTGTAAAAATCGTTGTTCCTTGCTTGCACACTCACTACTGAATTCCAAACTGTCTCTGGAAGCAACGTCAGCACAATAACTCTTCATCTGGAGCTTCGTGAAATGGGTTTCCATGGCCAAGCAGCCGCACACAAGCCTAAGATGCGCAATGCCAAGTGTCGACTGGAGTGGTGTAAAGCTCGCCGCCATTAG
The DNA here is from genome assembly GCF_057628025.1 of Oncorhynchus mykiss. NCBI lineage: Eukaryota > Metazoa > Chordata > Actinopteri > Salmoniformes > Salmonidae > Oncorhynchus > Oncorhynchus mykiss. The sequence continues at coordinate 74,106,774 of NC_143025.1, read as the reverse complement.
ACTCTGGAGCAGTGGAAACGCGTTCTCTGGAATGATAAATCACGCTTCACCGTTTTGCAGTCCGACGGACAAATCTGGGTTTGGCGGATGCCAGGAGATCGCTACCTGCCCCTATGCATAGTGCCACCTGTATTTGTATTTATAATGGATCCCCCTTAGCTTCTGCCAAGGCAGCAGCTACTCTTCCTGGGGTCCAGCAACATAAGACCATACAGTACAACATACATACAGTTTAAAAAGTAGTAGTGATGAAGTCAATCTCTCCTCCAATTTGAGCCATGAGAGATTGACATACATATTATTAATGCTAGCTCTCTGTGTACATGTTGCCCTCCTCTCCTGCCAGTCGTGCTGCCCTGTTCTGAGCCAATTATAATTTTCCGAGGTCCCTCTGTGTCACCTGACCACAGGACTGAACAGCAGTCCATGTGCGACAAAACTAGGTTCTGTAGGACCTGCCATGTTGATAGTGTTATTAAGAAGGTAGAGCAGCGCTTTATTATGGACAGACTTCTCCGCATCTCCCCATTTCCACATTATTTATTACAAGATTTAGTTGAGATGGTTTAGTGAATGACTTATACCAAATACAATGCATTTAGTTTGGTGGAGGATAATGGTCTGGGCTGTTTTTCATGGTCAGGACTAGGCCCCTTAGTTCCAATGAAGGGAAATCTTAACGCTACAGCATACAATGACATTCTTGACGATTCTGTTTTCAACTTTGTGGTAACAGTTTGCGGAAGGCCCTTTCCTGTTTCAACATGGCAATGCCCCTGTGCACAAAGCGAGTTCCATACAGAAATGGTTTGTCGAGATCGGTGTGGAAGAACTTGACTGACCTGCATAGAGCCCTGACCTCAACACCATCGAAAACCTCTGGGATGAATTGGAATGCCGACTGCGAGTCAGTGCCCGACCTCACTAATGCTCTTGAGGCGGAATGAAGTCCCTGCAGCAATATTCCAACATATAAAGGAAAGCAATCCCAGATGGGTGGAGGCTGTTATAGCAGTAAAGGAGGGACCAACTCCATATTAATGCCCATGACTTTAGAATGAGATGTTCAGCAAGCTGGTGTCCACATACTTTTGGTCATGTAGTGTATTTCAACTCTGTATGGCAAGTGTGAATGAATTTCTGAGTGGAAACGTTTGAGGTTGCTTTGAGTCACAGCTCGTTGAGACAACTATTGAGACAACGTTGGTATCAAGAATCCTCACGACCAAGTGAAGAATCTTGTGCTGTGTGACATTGGTCTGTGCCACATTGTTTAGTGTGCGCACCACTAAGTTGGCAAGACAAAAAATAATAAATAAACATCAGGAAAGACGCTTGCTTAATGCGAGAGGCTCAGCGACGTTAGGATGTTAAAAGTCCTGTAGAGTACACCCGGCTTAAACAAGAACATGGACTATTCAGGCATTGATGGTTACAGCTATAACTAGAAACAATAACACAACTACTCATTCAGTGGAGAGGGCAACTAGAAGTGTACCCACATATCAGTATATCAGTACTGTTCCCTTCCTCTGACCACCCCTTTAAAGACACTGAGACAACCTGTAAGGTGTGTAAACAATAGCTCTACTTTCATACTGCATTGCTTTAATCTCTCCAATCCTATCAGGCACATGGAGAGAACTAAGAAGTAAGGGGACAACTGTTTGGAATGGAATGCAGCCTCAAGCTGAAACCCACTACTCCCACCAACCTTCAGCATAAGACCTCAAGCTGAAACCCACTACTCCCACCAACCTTCAGCATAAGACCTCAAGCTGAAACCCACTACTCCCACCAACCTTCAGCATAAGACCTCAAGCTGAAACCCACTACTCCCACCAGCCTTCAGCATAAGACCTCAAGCTGAAACCCACTACTCCCACCAACCTTCAGCATAAGACCTGGAAATAGAGCTGAAACCCACTACTCCCACCAACCTTCAGCATAAGACCTGGAAATAGAGCTGAAACACAGCCCATACAGAAACACAATATAGCACTATAATACTCTGCTGCCAGAGTCTAAAATGGGAAAACAATGAGTTGCCCTCCTCTCCTCCCAGCCGAGACACAACGTGCTGCTGAGGCCCAGACACATTTATAGAGAGAGAGAGACCTAAAAGCAGCCGCCTAAAAGGAAGCGATTCCCAAACCTTCCATGACACAGCCATCACCTACAGAGAGATGAACCTGAAGAAGAGTCCCCTAAGCAAGCTGGTCCTGGGGCTCTGTTCACAAACACCCCATGACAACATCACAATTAGACCGAACCAAATCATGAGAAAACAAAAAGATAATTGCTTGAGACATTGGAAAGAATTCACACAAAAACAGAGCAAAAAAACAGAACCGTAGGCAGACATGGCTCTCAAGAGAAGACAGGCTATGTGTCCACTGCCCATAAAATGAGGTGGAAACTGAGCTGCACTTCCTAACCTCCTGCCAAATGTATGACCATATTAGAGACACATATTTCCTTCAGATTACACAGATCCACAAAGAATTTGAAAACAAACTCCCATATCTACTGGGTGAAATACCACAGTGTGCCATCACAGCAGCAAGATTTGTGACCTGTTGCCACAAGAAAAGGTCAACCAGTGAAGAACAAACACCATTGTAAATAAAACCCATATTTATTTTCCTTAACAGTTTGTGCATCGTTACAACACTGTATATAGACATAATATGACATTTGAAATAAATGTCCTTACTCTTTTGGAACTTGTGTGAGGGTAATATTTACTGTTCACTTTTTATTGTTTATTTCACTTTTGTTTATGCATTTCATTTGCTTTGGCAAACATATGTTTCCCATGCCAATAAAAGCCCTGGAATTGAATTGAAAGAAAGAAAGAGAGAAAGAAAGAGAGAGAGAGAGAAAGAGAAAGAAAAGGACATGTCATTGTGTTGTGCCTTCACTACAGAAGGCTCCCTGCCCCCCTAAAAATAGCAAACGTTTTTACCATTGGAGGTGTCTGACAATTCTCTGAGTGGAGCTAAGGGACAATTCTCTGAGCGGAGCTAAGGGACAATTCTCTGAGCGGAGCTAAGGGACAATTCTCTGAGCGGAGCTAAGGGACAATTCTCTGAGCGGAGCTAAGGGACAATTCTCTGACCGGAGCTAAGGGACAATTCTCTGAGCGGAGCTAAGGGACAATTCTCTGAGCGGAGCTAAGGGACAATTCTCTGAGCGGAGCTAAGGGACAATTCTCTGAGCGGAGCTAAGGGACAATTCTCTGAGCGGAGCTAAGGGACAATTCTCTGAGCGGAGCTAAGGGACAATTCTCTGAGCGGAGCTAAGGGACAATTCTCTGAGCGGAGCTAAGGGACAATTCTCTGAGCGGAGCTAAGGGACAATTCTCTGAGCGGAGCTAAGGGACAATTCTCTGAGCGGAGCTAAGGGACAATTCTCTGAGCGGAGCTAAGGGACAATTCTCTGAGCGGAGCTAAGGGACAATTCTCTGAGCGGAGCTAAGGGACAATTCTCTGAGCGGAGCAAAGGGACAATTCTCTGAGCGGAGCAAAGGGACAATTCTCTGAGCGGAGCAAAGGGACAATTCTCTGAGCGGAGCAAAGGGACAATTCTCTGAGCGGAGCAAAGGGACAATTCTGAGAGAAATAGGCAGAAAGTTTGTTAGTTTGAGAGAGTTCAATGTAGCAAGGATTTTCTACAGCTATACCCTCCAGGGCTCCTGAGTAACGGAAGCATCAGAAAGTAGACGGGGAATGTGAGAATTAGATAAAATAAAGAGAGAGAGCGAGTGAATGAATGACAGAGGAGTGTGTGTGTATGTCCCTGCAGTGAAGAGAGTGGGTTTACAATGTTTCTGAGCATCTCAGATTGATGCTCTCCACTGGGGAGACAGCTCCATGAATTACTACTAACAACTCTGTCCTGTCTTACACACACACACACACACACACACACACAAGATAGAACATAAATACTGGAAACCACACACACACGCTGTACAGAGACAAAACACACTCCAATGCACTCTCACTAGAGTAAGAGATCTGACACTTAAAGCCTTGTACACATATTTGCAACCATCTACAAACAGTCTGTTCACACTCAGACTGGCTGGAAGCCCTGTCCCAGTTGTTTCGGGGTGACCTGGAGCCTCATTTCTAAACGTTGCGTACACACAAAATATGCCCCAAAACATGCGCATACCAGTTTTCACACAAAAGTTGGCATTTTTTAAAACTGAACTGAACGAGAGAATGTACTTATCCTCCCGCAAACATTAGACCATACGTATGCACAGTCTCTAGTGGATGAAGTAACGCATTGAAAGAAAGCAGAAGTAGCCTAGTAGCCTTGTCCAAATGGGGAATACATGATGGCACTCATTCACAACCAAAAAACTAGTAGCTAAATATAAATATATATATATATATATATATATATATATATATATATATATATATATATATATATATATGTATATATATTGCTGAATAAATTCCTTACCTTTTCTGGCCATGATAAGTTCCTATTCCCGAAGAAGCCATACAACAAATTACCAGGTGCATCTGTCATTTATTTGGGCCCATTAGATACGCTATTATCATTTCTGAAAGGGAGCACGATGTATGACCTACAGTAGAATTTAACAGGTGAACAGACAATTGATATTTTGCATTGAAGTGTGTACCACTATTTGCAGGTCTACTGTAGTTTTTTTTTAAAACAAGTCTGAGTAGAAAATGTTTCAGAATCCGTGGGCAGTTTCTCCCAGGTTATGGGAAAAAGTCAATGAAAAACATCATTGAATTCAAACGATCTGTTTACAGGTCCACAACAATTTATAATTGTTTTTGTCTTTCAGAAACGGTCAGATACAGCAAATGTCACACAAAGAAAATTACATTCTGCCAACACCTCCAAAGATATTTGATCAAATTGGCCATTGCTATTTCCTTTAGATACTATCTTGGCCTAATCCCAATACTTAGTATACAGCAAATGGCCGTTGTTGTCACCATAAAAGGTGAATGAAGGGAGTTTTTCAGGTGGAGTGATAATGCTTGGTCATACACTCCCAGTTTTACAACAGGTCTTTCTTTATTCATAACAAAAAACATGCGAATGTAAGTTGTGCACAAAGTTAACAAACCTCTATATTTTGGTACATGTGCAGTCTTTTCAGAAATAATGCGCCCAGATATTTAGTGTAAAATGTACACAACAGCTATAAATGAGGCCCCGGGTCCCCATGTTTCTGCATTGTGCTCTATCCTATACCCATCATCCCAGCAGCTCTATTTATATCCCTCTGTAGCACATGTCCTGGCACACAGCGCCATGGTGAATGGGTGATTGACAGAGCAATCGACGAGCAAGCTTGATCCGCCTAACTCCCTCCCCCCCTCCCTCACCAGAGTGGCGCTCCGCTTTTCAGACATTCAGTCTCCTCACATTGGCTCCCAGACACTGCGTGCGTGCGTGCATGCGTTCGTCCGTCCGTCCGTCCATCCGTGAGTGAGTGAGTGAGTGAGTGAGTGAGTGAGTGAGTGAGTAAGTATAACTCTACTGGGAGTCTACCATGGCCCAATGTTCCTTTGGTAGGTGACTCCTCAAATACTGGGATGAGGGATATAGGGCCACACTCAGACACACTGCTCACATTCTTCTCTACCGTGGGTGTTTTCAAGGGCACTTCCTTCAAGTCTCTGGGCGATTATCTCATTACTGTCAATAAAGTTATCTAATTGAGCCTCTAAATTAATAGATTAGCTTAGTCATTACAAGTGATACCCTATTAAAGGGTTTGGGGGATGTGTGTTTGCATGTTGGTTGGTTCTTCTATCCTTGTGGGGACCACAAACAATGACAATTCTCCCTCGTGGGGACATTTCCCACGTCCCCATGAGGACAATGGCGATTTTAAGGTCAGGGGTTAGAGTTAATGTCACAATTAGGGTTAGAATTAGGGTTAGGGTAAGGGGTTAGTGATTAGGTTTAGGAGTTCGGTTTAGGGTTTGGTTTAGGGCTACGGGTTAAGGTTAGGGTTATGGTAAGGGTTTGGTTTAGGGGTTAGGGAAAAAATGATTTTGAATGGAAATAAATGTTAGGTCCCCACGAGGATAGAAAAACATGTGTGTGTGACTGTGTGCGTTTGACATGTGTGTTCACTCACCCTGGTACATTCTTCAGGGTTAATGTGTTTATGGGGAAATCATTACCCCCTTGAACCTCACATGCCTTCAGAAACTATTCACACCTGCAGTCTGAATTTAAAATGGAATACATTTTTGTCACTGGCCAACAAACAATACTGCATAATGGGAAAGTGGATGTCTTAGAAATGGACAAATTTATTAAAAATGAAAAGCTGAAATGTCTTGAGTCAGTACTCAACCCCTTTATTATAAAAACCCTAAATATGTTCAGAAGTAAAAATGTGCTTAACAAGCTTAAGTCACAACACACCAAGAGGGCACGACAACATCTATTCACCTCAGGAGACTGAAAAGATTTGGCATGGGTCCCCAGCTCCTCAAAACGTTCTACAGCTGCACCATCGAGAGCATCCTGACCGGTTGCATCACCGCCTGGTATGGCAACTGCTTGGCATCTGACCGTAAGGCGCTACAGAGGGTAGTGTGTACGGCCCAGTACATCACTGGGGCCAAGCTTCCTGCCATTCAGGACCTATACAATAGGCAGTGTCAGAGGAAGGCCCAAAAAATTGTCAGACTCCAGTCACCCAAGTCATAGACTGTTCTCTGTGCTACAGCATGGCAAGCGGTACCAGAGCGCCAAGTCTAGGTCCAAGAGGCTTCTAAACAGCTTCTACCCCAAGCAATAAGACAACTGAACATCTATTCAAATGGCTACCCAGACTATTTGCATTTCCCCCCCTTCTCCCCCTTTTACACCACTGCTACTCTCTGTTGTCATCTATGTATAGTCACTTTAATAACTCTACCTACATGTACATACTATCTCAACTAACCGGTGCCCCCGCACGTTGACTTTGTATCAGTACCCCCCTGTATATAGTCTCGTTATTGTTATTTTACTGCTGCTCTTTAATTACATTGCTACTTTTATCTCTTATTCTTATCCATGTTTTTTGAAACTGCATTTTTGGTTAAGTAAGCATTTCACTGTAAGATCTACACCTGTTGTATTTGGCGCATGTGACTAATACAATTGATTTGACAACACCGGTCCCTCAAGATTGGTCCCTCAATCGAGCAGTGATGTCACGTCCTGACCTTAGTTCCTTTTTTATGTCTTTTAGTTTGGTCAGGGCGTGAGTTGGGGTGGGCATTCTATGTTTTGATTTCTATGTTTGTATTTCTGTGTTTGGCCTGGTATGGTTCCCAATCAGAGGCAGCTGTCAATCGTTGTCTCTGATTGAGAACCATACTTAGGTATCCTGTTTTCCCCATTTTGAGTTGTGGGTGATTGTTTTCTGTTGCGTGTCTGCACCAGACAGAACTGTTTCGGTCGTTCTCTTTGTTATTTCCGTGTTCATTTAATAAATATGGACACATACCACGCTGCACCTTGGTCCTCTCCTTCCAACAGCCGTTACAAGTTAATTTAAAAAACAGATTCAACCACAAAGACCAGGGAAGTTTTCCAATGCCTCGCAAAGAAGGGCACCTATTGATAGATGGCAACAACAAAACATTTAAAATAACAGACATTGTGTATCCCTTTGAGCATGGTGAAGTTACTAATTACACTGTGGATCAATACTCTCAGTCACTGCAAAGATACAGGCGTCCTTCCTAACTCAGTTGCCGGAGAGGAAGGAAACCGCTCATGGATTTCACCATGAGGCCAATGGTGACTTTAAAGCAGGTATAGTTTAATGGCTGTGATAAGATATGGATCAACATTTTTTTTTAACATTTCAAAGGGCACTAAAGTAATGCTGCAGAAATGTGGGAAAGCAATTAACTTTGTCTTTAACACAAAGGGCAAATCTAATACAACACATTGTGGTGGCTGCATTATGTTATGGGTATGCTTGTAATTGTTAAGGACTGGGAAATGTTTCAGGATAAAAAAAAGTACAGAATGGAGCTGATTCAATCTGCTTTCTGCCAGACACTGGGAGATGAATTTCTATTTCAGCAATTACCAAAAACACAAGGCCAAATATACACTGGAGCTGCTCACCAAGAAGACAGTGAATGTTCCTGAGTGACCGAGTTACATTTTTTACATAAATTTACTTAAAAATCGATGGCAAGAAATGCAAATATTTGTCTAGCAATGATCAACAACCAATTTGACAGAGCTTGAATAATGTTTAAAAGAATAATGGGCAAATGATGCACAATCCATGTGTGGAAAGCTCTTAGAGACGTACCCAGAACGACTCACTACTGTAATCGCTGCCAAAGGTGCTTCTACAAATTGACTCAGGGGTGGGAATAGTTATGTAAACAAGATATTTCAGCCTCATTTTTTATTAATTTGTAAAAATGTCTAAAAACATAATTCTACTTTGACATGGTGGGATATATAATGTGTAGGCCAGTGGCACAACATCAACATGTAATCCATTTTGAATTCCGGCTGTAACACGACAAAATGTGTAAGAAGTCCAGGGGGTGAATACTTTCTGAAGGCAAACACACACACGTGTCTTCCTGAGCTCTCCGTCTCTGTCTCTTTAAAAGATATTGTCAACATTTGATAGTATCAGTGGAAAGGTGGGAAAAAAAATCTTCCAACTGTCCCTCTCTCCCCTTTCTCCTTCCTTTCCTCCACCCTCCGCGTAATTAGCCACTGTTCTAATCTCCAATTGTGTCTTCCTCTAACGTGTGTATGTTTGTGTTTATTTATGTGTGTATGTCAATGTCACACTATCGCTGTACGTCTATGAGCCTGCCTGTATGTGCAGGTTTGTGAAGTGTTTCCCCTCCATGCATTTACTAGTGCCGCATATACCCCACCACTTAACTTTGCCACCGCTGCTGAAAGAAATCCTAGGGGAAACACTGGCGTGTGTGTGTGTCTGTGTATGTAAGAGGGCATGTCTCACTAACAACCAGATTAGCCCCTCCGCTCGTCCCCAGGCGTCGTCCATGGCGACCAAAGGTAATTGCTTTTTAATTAACCCCAGAGCGCTAATCCCACTGATATTTAGCAGGGCAGCTTCTAGAGCAGACAGTCACATACACACACAATCACAAAGAAATTACAGACAGACAACTACACACACTGGGAAGCTTCAGAGCAGACAGACAATCACCATAGACCATGTGTGTGAACTGAACAGAAACATGAAAATAAATGTACTATTGATTCAAATGTTTTCGCTCAATGTGTAAAGAATGTACATTTTTTCAAATTTATCCTGGATATCGGAGTGTGTGCGTGTGTGTGTTTCATGGCTCACAAAGATGGAAAAAGCAATCCTAAACATCTATCGATCTGTCCTTTCCTTTCTTTTGTCTCCTTCTCTCCTTCCCTCTCTCAACTTTGGTCAGTCTCTCACTCCCTCTCTCTCTGTCTGACTCTCTCCCCTTGTCTGACTCTCCCTCTTCTCCTTGTCTGACTCTCCCCCTTCTCCCTCTCTGACTCTCCCCCGTCACCCTCTCTCTCTGTCTGACTCTCTCCCCCGTCACCCTCTCTCTGTCTGACTCTCTCCCCCGTCACCCTCTCTCTGTCTGACTCTCTCCCCCGTCACCCTCTCTCTCTGTCTGACTCTCTCCCCCTTCTCCCTCTCCCTCTGTCTGACTCTCTCCCCCTTCTCCCTCTCCCTCTGTCTGACTCTCTCCCCCTGTCTGACTCTCTCCCCCTTCTCCCTCTCTCTCTGTCTGACTCTCTCCCCCTTCTCCCTCTCCCTCTGTCTGACTCTCTCCCCCTTCTCGCTCTGTCTGACTCTCTCCCCCTTCTCTCTCTTGGTCTGACTCTCTCATGCTTCTCTCTCTGTCTGACTCTCTCCCCCTTCTCCCTCTCTCAGTAGGTGAGCTTCCATCTTGTCATATTCACATTGCAGCTATGGTGCTCTGTAACCACACACACAGTAGTAAACGTAATCACACACACACAGTAGTAAATGTAATCACACACACAGTAGTAAATTTACTCTCACACACACAAACACACACACACACACGTGAAATGTAATAACACACACACACACAGTAGTAAATGTATTCACACAAACAAAAACACACACACACACAGTAGTAAATGTAATCACACAAAGAAACACACACACAGTAGTAAATGTAATCACACACACACACACACAATGTTAAATGTAATAACACACACACAGTAGTAAATGTAATCACACACACACACACACAATGTTAAATGTAATAACACACACACAGTAGTAAATGTAATCACACACACACACACACACAATGTTAAATGTAATAACACACACACAGTAGTAAATGTAATCACACACACACACAATGTTAAATGTAATAACACACACACAGTAGTAAATGTAATCACACACACACACACACAATGTTAAATGTAATAGCACACACACAGTAGTAAATGTAATCACACACACACACACACAATGTTAAATGTAATAACACACACACAGTAGTAAATGTAATCACACACACACACACACAATGTTAAATGTAATAACACACACACAGTAGTAAATGTAATCACACACACACACACACAATGTTAAATGTAATAACACACACACAGTAGTAAATGTAATCACACAAAGAAACACACACACAGTAGTAAATGTAATCACACAAAGAAACACACACACAGTAGTAAATGTAATCACACAAAGAAACACACACACAGTAGTAAATGTAATCACACAAAGAAACACACACACAATGTTAAATGTAATAACACAAAGAAACACACACACAATGTTAAATGTAATAACACAAAGAAACACACACACAATGTTAAATGTAATAACACACACACAGTAGTAAATGTAATCACACACACACACACACAATGTTAAATGTAATAACACACACACAGTAGTAAATGTAATCACACACACACACACACACAATGTTAAATGTAATAACACACACACAGTAGTAAATGTAATCACACAAAGAAACACACACACAGTAGTAAATGTAATCACACAAAGAAACACACACACAGTAGTAAATGTAATCACACAAAGAAACACACACACAGTAGTAAATGTAATCACACAAAGAAACACACACACAGTAGTAAATGTAATCACACAAAGAAACACACACACAGTAGTAAATGTAATCACACAAAGAAACACACACACAGTAGTAAATGTAATCACACAAAGAAACACACACACAGTAGTAAATGTAATCACACAAAGAAACACACACACAGTAGTAAATGTAATAACACAAAGAAACACACACACAGTAGTAAATGTAATCACACAAAGAAACACACACACAGTAGTAAATGTAATCACACAAAGAAACACACACACAGTAGTAAATGTAATAACACACACACAGTAGTAAATGTAATAACACACACACAGTAGTAAATGTAATCACACAAAGAAACACACACACAGTAGTAAATGTAATAACACACACACAGTAGTAAATGTAATAACACACACACAGTAGTAAATGTAATCACACAAAGAAACACACACACAGTAGTAAATGTAATCACACAAAGAAACACACACACAGTAGTAAATGTAATAACACACACACACAGTAGTAAATGTAATCACACAAAGAAACACACACACAGTAGTAAATGTAATCACACAAAGAAACACACACACAGTAGTAAATGTAATAACACAAAGAAACACACACACAGTAGTAAATGTAATCACACAAAGAAACACACACACAGTAGTAAATGTAATAACACACACACAGTAGTAAATGTAATCACACAAAGAAACACACACACAGTAGTAAATGTAATAACACACACACACAGTAGTAAATGTAATAACACACACACACAGTAGTAAATGTAATAACACACACACACAGTAGTAAATGTAATAACACACACACACAGTAGTAAATGTAATAACACACACACACAGTAGTAAATGTAATAACACACACACACAGTAGTAAATGTAATAACACACACACACAGTAGTAAATGTAATAACACACACACACAGTAGTAAATGTAATAACACACACACACAGTAGTAAATGTAATAACACACACACACAGTAGTAAATGTAATAACACACACACACAGTAGTAAATGTACCAGAGCAAGCGGTACCGGAGCCTTAACAGCTTCTACCCCCAAGCCATAAGACTGCTGAACAATGAATCAAATGGCCACTGGACTATTTACGTTGACCCCCCCTTCCATTTGTTTTGTACACTGCTGCTACTCGCTGTTTATTATCTATGCATAGTCACTTCACCCCTACCTACATTTACACATTACCTCGACTAACCTGTACATTGACTCAGTACCGATACCCCCTGTATATAATCTCATTATTGTTATGTTATTGTGTTACTGTTTATTATTTTTTACTTACATTTATTTGGTAAATATTTTCTTAACTCTTCTTGAACTGCACTGTTGGTTAAGGGCTTGTAAGTAAGTATTTCACGGTAAAGTCTACACTGTTGGTTAAGGGCTTGTAAGTAAGTATTTCACTGTAAAGTCTACACTGTTGGTTAAGGGCTTGTAAGTAAGTATTTCACTGTAAAGTCTACACTGTTGGTTAAGGGCTTGTAAATCAGCATTTCACGGTAAAGTCTACACTGTTGGTTAAGGGCTTGTAAGTCAGCATTTCACGGTAAAGTCTACACTGTTGGTTAAGGGCTTGTAAGTAAGTATTTCACGGTAAAGTCTACACTGTTGGTTAAGGGCTTGTAAGTAAGTATTTCACGGTAAAGTCTACACTGTTGGTTAAGGGCTTGTAAATCAGCATTTCACGGTAAAGTCTACACTGTTGGTTAAGGGCTTGTAAGTAAGTATTTCACGGTAAAGTCTACACTGTTGGTTAAGGGTTTGTAAGACAGCATTTCACGGTAAAGTCTACACTGTTGGTTAAGGGCTTGTAAGTCAGCATTTCACGGTAAAGTCTACACTGTTGGTTAAGGGCTTGTAAGTCAGCATTTCACAGTAAAGTCTACACTGTTGGTTAAGGGCTTGTAAGTAAGTATTTCACGGTAAAGTCTACACTGTTGGTTAAGGGCTTGTAAGTAAGCATTTCACGGTAAAGTCTACACTTGTTGTATTAGGCGCATGTGAAAAATAAAGTTTGATCTGATGTAATCACAGACACACACACACAGTAGTAAATGTAATCACAGACACACACACACAGTAGTAAATGTAATCACAGACACACACACACAGTAGTAAATGTAATCACAGACACACACACACAGTAGTAAATGTAATCACATAGACACACACACAGTAGTAAATGTAATCACATAGACACACACACAGTAGTAAATGTAATCACATAGACACACACACAGTAGTAAATGTAATCACAGACACACACACACACAGTAGTAAATGTAATCACAGACACACACACACACACAGTAGTAAATGTAATCACATAGACACACACACAGTAGTAAATGTAATCACATAGACACACACACACAGTAGTAAATGTTATCAGAAACAACATGAATCTTCCCTGTCACACATACCGCTTTCTCTCCCTCGCCTTCCTTCATTTCACTTGTCATTTCCCAAAGTACTGACATATAAACCACGGGGGGGACTCCTGGTCACTGTTGACAATAAATGGCATCTCACCACTCAATCATATTCCACTCTCTGTGTGTTACTCCAGTCCCCTTCCTGTTGTAATCTTACACTACTCAACCACTTGTTTTACTCAGCGCTGAGAGTATTTTATACATGGTTCCCCAAGCTGGCCTCCAGCAGATTACACACTATTTATAGAATGATGTATCTTTAATCTCCTACTGACTGTCATTCTTCACTTCTTCCTCTGCTGTTGATGTTTTTTAATACATTGCACGGTGTTTACCTCTCAGGACATGTGCTGCATTCTCTCTCTCTCTCTCTCATGCTTTCCCCCTCGCTCTGCCACTCTTATGCATTCTCTCTCTCTCTCATGCTTTCCCCCTCGCTCTGCCACTCTTATGCCTTCTCTCTCTCTCTCTCATGCTTTCCCCCTTGCTCTGCCACTCTTATGCATTCTCTCTCTCTCTCTCTCTCTCTCTCTCCTTTTGCTTTCTCGCCCTCTCCTCTTTCTTACCATCCTCCACTTAAATTCATCCTCTCTCCTCTTTCTGCACTTAAATGCATCCTCTCCCTATTTTCTCTTTCTCTCCTCCACCCTCCTCCAGTGCTTTCTCTCTCCCTCTCCTCAATTAGGCCAGTGAATCTCCACCCATCATAGGAGACATCCCACTGACACTGACAGATGTAGGCTGCTGACAAGTCATCTTCTCACTCACTCTCTCTCACACACACACACACACACACACCTTTACTCCTTCTCTTTCTACCTCTCTGACACACATACTGATGCACAAACAGTGTACTTGGAAAGTATTCCACATTTTGTTACATTACCGCCTTATTCTAATATGGATTCAATTGGTTTTTTCAACCTCATCAATCTACACACAATCCCCCATAATGACAAAGCAAAAACAGTTTGTTTTTTAAAAATGTGTAAATGTATTAAATATACAAACTGAAATATCACATTTACATAAGTATTCAGACCCTTTACTGAAGCACTTTTGGCAGAGACTACAGCCTAAATCATGGCATTGAATGGTTCAGCAGACTTTTAGCCCTCTGTAACTGGCTACGAGACTAATGCAGCTCTGTGGGTGTAACATTTATTGACACTTTTGATACCTTCTGGAAACAAAGCTCATATTATAAGGAGGATGGGATCCACCCAAATCATTTGGGTTCCTAGTTCCTTCACAGCCTTAAGGCTGGTTTGAGACAATGACTTATCAATGACCCAAGTCCAGCTCATTTAATTCCTACCACTGTGTCGCTGAGTTGTCATAATGCTTCAGAAAATGTACATTATCCCAGGGGCACTGGAAGATTCAATGTAAATAACCTCATTTATGACCCTCATACTGCCCGTAATGCCTTTGCTGATCCATCAGATATTGTATGCAGTAATCATGTGCCTATGAACCAGAGTGATACTGTTAGCACTGAGGTGGTGGGCAGTGTAGGAAGTCCACTGTGTGCAGCTCCCCCTGCACTTATAAAAATAACCTGAGTATGTCTGCCTCTGCTAAGCTTCCCAGTAAAGCAAGAAACTCTCTTAGATAATACCTTTGATGATACAGTGGTGGCAATACATGGTTATAAGATCTACCGAAAAGACAGAAGAGCCAAAGGTGGAGGTGTGGCTGTTTATAATTTAAATATAGTATTTATATTTTATTCCTCTAAAGTTTAGAGAAGATCTCATGTTAAATACTAATGAAGAAATATGGCAACCAGACGCTGCACTTGAAATTGCTTATCCCAATTACTAAGAAGCAGTATAAAAAAATACTGTTTTCTATCAACAATGACAAGCCACTGTGTTCTGACAACTTGGATAGAAAATTACTGAGAATAATAGTGGACAATATGGCCACTCCTATTTGCCATATATTCAATTTAAGCCTACTAGAAAGTATGTGACCTCAGGCCTGGAGGGAAGAAAAGTCATTCCCCTACCTAAGAATAGTAAAGCTCCCTTAACTGGTTCAAAACATTGTGTTTTACCAGATACTATTTCACAGTAAACTAATTGACAACAGACTTTCAGCATGATTATAGGGAAGGACATTCAACAAGCACAGCACTTACACAAATGACTGATGATTGGCTGAGAGAAATTGATGATAAAAAGATTGTGGGGCTGTCTTGTTAGACTTCAGTGCGGCTTTTGACATTTTTGATCATAATCTGCTGCTTGAAAAACGTATGCGTTATGGCTTTACACCCCCTGCTATATTGTGGATAAAGAGCTACCTGTCTAACAGAACACAGAGGGTGTTCTTTAATGGAAGCCTCTCTAACATAATACTTTACTAACGACATAAAGCATAAGAACACAGAGGGTGATCTTTAATGGAAGCCTCTCCAACATAATACTTTACTAACGACATGCCACTGTGTCTATGTATGCGAATGACTCAACACGATACACTACAGCGACTGAAATGACTGCAACAAAGACCTGCAGTTAGTTTCAGAATGGGTGGCAAGGAATAAGTTAGTCCTACATATTTCAAAAACTAAAAGCATTGTATTTGGGACAAATAATTCACTAAACTCTAAACCTCAACCTGTAAATAATAATGTGGAAATTGAGGAGACTAAACTGCTTGGAGTAACCCTGGATTGTAAACTGTCATGGTCAAAACATGTTGATACAACGGTAGCTAAGATGGGGAAAAGTCTGTCCATAATAAAGCGATGCTCTCCCTCCTTAACAACATTATCAACAAGGCAGGTCCTACAGGCCCTAGTTTTGTCGCAACTGGACTGCTGTTCAGTCGTGTGGTCAGGTGACACAGAGGGACTTCTAAAAATTGCAATTTGCTCAGAACAGGGCTGCACGGCTTGTATTTCTGAGAGGTATTGATATGTTGAATGCACCAAGCTGTCTGTTTGAACTACTGGCACACCCATGCATACCCCACAAAACATGCCACCAGAGATCCCCTCAAAGCCCCCAAGTCAGGACCAGACAATAGGAGGCGGACAGTACTACATATAGTCATGACTACATGGACCTCTATTCCACAGCAGTAAAATTAGATTTAAAAAACAGATAAAAATACACCTTATGGAACAGTGGGGACTGTGAAGCAACACAAACATAGACACAAGCATACAAACACATAATAATATACACACTATACACACATGTACACATGGATTTTGTGTTACATATACAGTTGAAGTCTACATACACCTTAGCCAAATACATTTAAACTCAGTTTCTCACAATTCCTGACATTTAATCCTAGTAACAATTCCCTGTCTTAGGTCAGTTAGGATCACCACTTTATTTTAAAAATGTGAAATGTCAGAATAATAGTAGAGAGAAAGATTAATTTCATTATTTATTTCATCACATTCCCAGTGGATCAGAAGTTTACATACACTCAATTAGTATTTGGTAGCATTGACTTAAAATTGTTTAACTTGGGTCAAACGTTTCGGGTAGCCTTCCACAAGCTTCCCACAATAAGTTGGGTACATTTTGGCCCATTCCTCCTGACAGAGCTGGTGTAACTGAGTCAGGTTTGTAGGCCTCCTTGCTCACACATGCTTTTTCAGTTCTGCAAACACATTTTCTATAGGATTGAGGTCAGGGCTTTGTGATGGCCACTACAATACCTTGACTTTGTTGTCCTTAAGCCATTTGCCACAACTTGGGGTCATTGTCCATTTGGAGGACCCATTTGCGACCAAGCTTTAACTTCTTGACTGATGTCTTGAGATGTTGCTTCAATATATCCACATAATTTTCCATCCTCATGATGCCATCTATTTTGTGAAGTGCACCAGTCCCTCCTGCAGCAAAGCACCCCCGCAACATGATCCTACCACCCCTGTGCTTCACGGTTGGGATGGTGTTCTTCGGCTTGCAAGCCTCCCCCTTTTTCCTCTAAACATAGCGATGGTCATTTTGGCCAGACCGTTTTATTTTTGTTTCATCAGACCAGAAGACATTTCTCCAAAAAGTACGATCTTTGTCCCTATGTGGAGTTGCAAACCGTAGTCTGGCTTTTTTATGGCGGGTTTGGAGCAGTGGCTTCTTCCTTGCTGAGCGGCCTTTCAGGTTATGTTGATATAGGACTCGTTTTACTGTGGATATAGATACTTTTGTACTTGTTTCCTCCAGCATCGTCACTAGGTCCTTCACTGTTGTTCTGGGATTGATTTGCACTTTTCGCACCAAATTACATTCATCTCTAGGAGACAGAATGCGTCTCCTTCCTGAGCGGTATGACGGCTGCGTGGTCCCATGGTGTTTATACTTGTGTACTATTGTTTGTACAGATGAACATGGTACCTTCAGGCGTTTGGAAATTGCTCCCAAGGATGAACCAGACTTGTGGGGGTCTACAAAAAAAAATTCTGATGTCTTGACTGATTTCTTTAGATTTTCCCATGATGTCAAGCAAAGAGGCACTGAGTTTGAAGGTAGGCCCTGCAAATATATCCACAGGTACAGCTCCAATTGATTCAAATGATATCAATTAGCCTATCAGAAGCTTTTAAAGCCATGACATAATTATCTGGAATTTTCCAAGCGGTTTAAATACACTTTCAACTTAGTGTATGTAAACTTCTAACCCACTGGAATTGTGATACAGTGAATTATAAGTGAAATAATCTGTCTGTAAACAATTGTTGGAAAAATTATTTATGTCATGCTCAAAGTAGATGTCCTAACCAACTTGCCAAAACTATAGTTTGTGGAGTGGTTGAAAAATGAGTTTTAATGACTCCAACCTAAGTGTATGTAAACTTCTGACTTCAACTCTATATGTGGTAGTAGAGTAGAAGCCAGAGGGCACACATTTAATATGTTGTGAAATGTGTTATGAATGTATTGTAATGTTTTGAAAATGTATAACTGCCTTAATTTTGCTGGACCCCAGGAAGAGTAGCAGTTAATGGGGATCCATATTAAAAACAAAATACAACTACAGCCTTGAGTCTTCTTGGGTATGATGCTACAAGCTTGGCACACCTGTATGTGGGGAGTTTCTCCCATTCTTCTCTGCAGATCCTCTAAAGTTCTGTCAGGTTGGATGGGGAGGGTCGCTGCACAGCTATTTTCAGGTCTTTCCAGAGATGTTTTGATCGGGTTCAAGTCCGGGCTTTGGCTGGGCCACTCAAGGACAATCAGAGACTTGTCCCGAAGCCACTCCTGTGTTGTCTTGGCTGTGTGCTTACGGTTGTTGCCCTGTTGGAAGGTGAACATTCGCCCCAGTCTGAGGTCCTGAGATCATCAAGGATCTCTCTGTGCTTTGCTCCATTCATCTTTCCCTCGATCCTGACTAGTCTCCCAGTCCCTGCCTCTGAAAAACATCCCCACAGCATGATGCTGCTACAACCCCGCTTCTCCGTAGGGATGATGCCAGGTGTCCTCCAGACGTGATGCTTGGCATTCAGGCCAAAGAGTCATCAGACCAGAAAGTCTTGTTTCTCACAGTCTATCTTTAGGTGCCTTTTGGAAAACTCCAAGCAGGCTGTCATGTGCCTTTTACTGAGGAGTGGCTTCCGTCTGGCCACTTTACCATAAAGGTCTGATTTGTGGAGTGCTGCAGAAATGGTTGTCCTTCTAGAAGGTTCTCCAATCTCCACAGAGGAACTCTGGAGCTCTGTCTGAGTGACCATTGGATTCTTGGTTTCCTCCCTGACCAAGGCCCTTCTCCCCCGATTGCTCAGTTTGGCCGGGCGAACAGCTCTAGGAATAGTGTTGGTGGTTCCAAACTTTTTTCATTTAAGAATGATGGAGGCCGGGGCCTCCCGTGTGGCACAGTGGTCTAAGGCACTGCATCGCAGTGCTAGCTGTGCTACTAGAGATCCTGGTTCGAGTCCAGGCTCTGTCGCAGCCGGCCGCCACCAGGAGACCCATGGGGCGGCGCACAATTGGCCCAGCGTCATCCGGGTTAGAAGAGGGTTTGGCTGGCAGGGATGCTCTTGACCCATCACGCATTAGCGATTCCTGTGGCGGGCCGGGTGCAATGCACTCTGACACGGTCACCATGTGTTCAGTGTTTCCTCCGACACATTGGTGCGGCTGGCTTCCGGGTTAAGCGGGCATTGTGTCA
This sequence comes from Oncorhynchus mykiss, assembly GCF_057628025.1. Taxonomy (NCBI): domain Eukaryota; kingdom Metazoa; phylum Chordata; class Actinopteri; order Salmoniformes; family Salmonidae; genus Oncorhynchus; species Oncorhynchus mykiss. The sequence continues at coordinate 74,087,007 of NC_143025.1, read as the reverse complement.
AGAAGCAGTGTTGCTTGGCTAGGTTGTTTTTCAGAGGATGCACGCGTCTCAACCTTCGCCTCTCCCGAGTCCGTACGGGAGCGATGGGACAAGACTGTAACTACCAATTTGATACCACGAAAATGGGGTAAAATAATAAAGAATGATGGAGGCCACTGTGTTCTTGGGGACCTTCAACACTGCAGGAATGATTTGGTACCCTTCCCCAGATCTGTGCCTCAACACAATCCTGTCTCGGAGCTCTACAGACAATTCCTTTGACCTCATGGCTTGGTTTTGCTTTGACATGCACTGTCAACTGTGGGACCTTATATAGACAGGCGTGTGCCTTTCCAAATAATGTTCAATCAATTGAGTTTACCACAGGTGGACTTCAATCAAGTTGTAGAAACATCAAGGATGGTAAATGGAAACAGGATGCACCTGAGCTCAATTTCGAGTCTCATAGCGAAGGGTCTGAATACTTATGTAAATAAGCTATTTCAATTTTGAAAAAATTATGAATTTGCAAAACTTTATAAAAACCTGTTTTCACTTTGTCATTATGGGGTATTCTGTGTAGATTAATGAGGAAACATTTATAGAACAATTATAGAATAAGGCTATAACGTAACAAAATGTAGAAAAGGGGAAGGGATCTGAATGCACTGTCTAGTCAATGATTCCAACACATGTAGGCTGTGGAAGAGTCACACACAGCAAGCATGCACAAACACTTTAAGCCATCTCTCGCTCTCACAAAAACACACACAACAACACAGTCCCTCACACACACCAACCTCTCCAGAGCCCCCAGCCATATCAGGACTAAACTCATGTCAATCGAGTGACTGAACTTCAATGTCAAATTGCACCACCAAGGCTTTGAGTGTGATGTGGTGTGATGTTGGCGTGTCAGAGAGAGGCTGATTCATGGTCATGCAATGGTATGCCTCATGCAAAGACAGGATGCTATAGAATGTCACATTAAACCATATTTCAAGACAGATGGAAGCCTTAGGGAGGAGACAGAGCAAGAGAGAGAGAGAGAACATGCTCAGATGCAGGGGCACGAACCAATGATTGAAGAGATCAGTGCCTAAAGAGCCAATGAAATATTAAAAGGATGAGGACACATGTTAGTGAACATCATATGTTCACTAACTGTACGGTGGTACTATAAACACCATGGACAAGAGAGGGTAGGAGAAGAGGAGGACAGCGAGGGAGAGAGGCAAAGAGGTAGGAGAACATGAGAAGCAGAGAAGGGAGGAAGAGGGTAGGAGAGGAGTAGAAAGAAGGGGACGAGAGGGAACAAGTGCATAAGGGAGGAGAGGATAGGAAAGATAATGAAAGAGTGGAGAGAGGCAGCTGTGTATGTGAGTACCGAAACTAATGTGTTTACTTTTCCTCTTAAGTCTGAGCTAATGGTATTGATCATGTATGTAGGGTATAGCCAGGTGCTGATGTGGGCCAGGTTCTCATCAAAAGATCTCCACCAAAGACGGTAGTGCTGAGAGATTATTGCTTTTTGAGGTCGGTTCGAATTTAGTTTGATTCTTTTTTCTAAATCACGGTTTTCGATTTGTTTCGATTTTTTTATTTAATTTTTATTTTTTTTACATTAAATGCATTTTTAAATAATTACATTAAAATGATTAGCGCTTTTTAATGCATATCCGAAAGACAAAATTGTATTTGATAGTTATTTCCTATTTTTCTATTGATGTCTACCCATTGAGGACCTGACAGAGACAATGGAATATTTTTAATTATTTGGCAATTGCCAAATAATTAAAAATATTCCATTGTCTCTGTCAGGTCCACAATGGGTAGACATCAAAAGAAAAATAGGAAATGACTATCAAATAATATAATATTGACTTCCTGCCTTGAATTCTGGGGAAAGGCTGTGTGCTGATCAAGCTCTATGACAATTTCCACCTAAATTAAACTTCACGAGTTAAAAGTACATATTAGACCTTCTAAATCGGACTGGCATCGAGTAAGGATAAATACTCAAGTGAAAGACGGCATCAAAGAGAAGATAATCCGCTATTTTCACCGTGTTTAAATCGCTCACCGAGCCCAACTCCACGAGGTGGTAGGGGCCGCCATCACAGCCGAAACAGTGATGGCGGAGGTTCATCTCTCATGGCAGTTATTTTGACGAGAAACAGCCACCTCATTCGGCAAAATGCAAATCTCTATCGATGGCATGAAGGCTACTCTAGAGAAAAATGATGAGCGGATGACCCACATTGAAAGGAAGAATGAGGAACATGACAAAGTTAATACAACAAGACCAGGATATTAGCTACCTGATGGGCCAGGAGGAGGAAATGCAAAAGAAGGGAGACATGTTGGGAAACTTTTTTTTCCGAAATCAGTTGCAAAAAGGGGGCAGAAAATGTCTACATTTGTGGACAAAATGCTGAGGGAGATCTTGGAAAAGCGATACTGCTACACCTTTGTTCATAGAGAGGGCCCATAGAACCGCACCTGCAGCCCAGAGCGAAGGACACACAGAGGCCCAGCGCTATCGCCGTGTGCCTTCTCAACTTCGGAACCAAACAGGATATAATGCAGCTGTCGAGAACCAAGGGAAGACTATTCCTCAAAGACAAACGCATTTCTATCTTCAGTGACTGTTCTGCAGAGCTTTTGCGACAAAAGAGAAACGATTACGACGGGATCAAGAGAGAACTGGCAGTCAAAAACATCACATACTCTCTGATGTTCCCTGCGAAGCTGTGCGTCACCCATGAGAGCAAGACCCTGTACCTGTACCTGTACCTGGTGCCGAGTCCTTCCTGCGCTCCATTGGGATTACACCACCTTCCAGATCCGAGGACAGGGTCCGGAAAAATATGCCGACAATGTGGCAAATTGTTGGGCCCAGAAGGAGTGAGAGAGAAGGACACATAAATCTACCGTGGAACACTGTCCAGTCCACATTGACTACTGAAGCGACCCCTTCTTCTTAAGGACTGGAAACTACCTGGATGTATGCTCATAACTGGGATCTTATTGTTGGAATAATTCATCCATCTTTGACCTCCAGTTTATTGGAATGATAAGATTCAATCTGGAACAAACAGAGTAGCCTGCTTTCCTCATTCCCAATTTCTCTTTTAGTAGGCTATAGAGTAAAGATTATAAATGCTTTACCTTGTTTTTTTATGGCAATTACATATAGGCTCTCCAAGTGTAGGTTGGTCAAAATATCAGCATAAAATGTGCTTTTAGATTAAGTTGAATTTCCAAGCATTTAACCCTTACTGTTTAAAACAGCCTGTTTAGAGGGAGAGAGTTAGCCTGCCCGCATATGATTGTATTATTTATTTTGGGATTCTGTTTTCTTATAGCCTAATGTTATTTGAGTTGGGAAAACATTTTATAGGCTATGGAGCTATATTTCCTAGTTTATAACGGAGTGCAGTGAATGTCTCATCCATGCACGTCTGTTTATGGGCTCCTTACCTTTTTTTGGTTTCTTATTTATTTATTTTTGCATCCAGGCTACTCTTTAAATGATAGGTCGCTGAAGTAAAATTGTCTAGTGATAAATATTAGGTGAGATATACTATAATATAGGCCGAAATATCACTTAGTTTCCACAATTGCCCCGCTACTGGGTCTTGTGAGGTACTACCCCCCCCCCCCCCCCTCGTTTAAAGAACACCACACCACCTAGATCTGCCACCCAGGAATGTGGCAGTCTTATGCGTTCTACTTTTAATTTCACTGTTCGGGCTCCCTTCGTTCTAGTAGAGACACTTGTTTTTGTGACAATGTTCTTGTTGTTTCTCTGTGTGTTTTGTACTGAAAAAAACAGACAAAGGAGCATTTCTGTCTTTATGGGTACAAGGAAAAGGCCAATTCAAATCAAGGTTGGTAGTGTTTTATATTGACACTTTATACTGACAACGAAGTCACTTAACATTTTGATTTATAATGTTAAGGGCTTAAATCATGTGATTAAACGAAAAAATATATTTACACAGCTAAAACTAATGGATGTTGACATTGCCCTCCTCCAGGAGACCCACTTATCAGACGAGGAGCACTCTCCCATAAAGGGAATGGGTAGGTCAGATATTTCTCCTCTCACTCCTCCGCATAAAGAAATAGTGTTTGTATACTGGTTAATATGAGGCTGTCTTCTACATTGAAAAAGCAGGTAGCTGATTCAGAGGTTCGGTTTGTTATTGTTCAGGGCCTATTATTTGGAAGAAATTCTACTTTTGCTAATTTGTATGCACCAAATGATGATTCCCCACAATGTATTTCTTAGAGATTGAGAAGTATTCAAATACACATTGTGTAGTTGGAGGTGACTTTAATTGCACATTATCCCCACATTTGGAGAAGTCACGACCAGGTGGTCCCATATTAAAATTGTCTAAAGCAGTTCAATTTCACTGTGAAGAACAAGGGCTTATTGATATTTGGAGAAAGTTAAACCCAACAACAAAAGATTATACGTTCTTTTCAAATCCTCATGGCACTTACTCTAGGATAGACTTTTTTCTGATCACTCAGACCTTAAGCTCATCAGGTAGAATACGGTATTATTAATAACATCACCATCTCAGATCATAGTCCGGTATCACTGAAAGTTTAAAGATCGACAACCTGATACATACAGGTGGAGGCTAAACGCTTCTCTTCTTGGAGAAACTTCTTTTCTAAAGGTTATTCAAGCTGAACTTACAACGTTTTTGGGAATTTAACTCAACAGAAGGTATTAGCCAACCCTTTTATTGGAGAGTGCTAAAGCTTATCTTAGGGGTCAAATCATAGCCTATTCATCTCTGCAAAAAAAAGTATGTATACAAAAACAAGAGAAGATTGAGAGAGAAATCTCCCAATTAGAAGAAAGACATAAGAAACAAGGGGATGGGGACACTCTAATTTAGTTCACTGCAGCGAAAGGGGAGCTTAATATGCTTCTTACTTAAAGCGGAGGGTTCTATACGATTTGCCCGAAAACAAATACTATACTCATGGAGACAAACCAGGGAAACTTCTTGCACTGCAACTTAAAAAGAATGCAGCTGAACGATGTATTCCCAATATCAGAATTGTGCAGGGTAAAGTTACTTCTTGTCCCAAAGAAATAAATAAGACATTTGCTGAGTACTACGAGACCCTATATAAGAAACCTAAAGATGTTTCCTCTCCGGAGGACTTTCTCACACATTTGAAGCTGCCAGAGCTATCGTTTGAAGATGAGGAAATGATAGACGCCCCCATTACTGACTCAGAGATAGAAGCAGCCATCAGAAGCATGCAAAATGGGAAGTGTCCGGGTCCCGATGGGTTCCCCTGTGAGTTCTATACAACTTTCAGTAACAAACTAATACCGCTGATCAGAGGGGTTCTTCATGGGGTTAAAGGGCGCCACTCAACATGATCAATTACTCTAAGACCCAACTCAAACAAACAGTTATACTATCTCTCGATGCTGAAAAAGCATTTGACCGCGTCGACTGGGTCTTTCTTTTTGCAACATTAAAGAAGTTTGGTTTTGGGGGGCCACTGTTATTTGCCCTTAGTATAGAACCTCTGGCGGAAGCTATTAGAAGTGCCATAAACATTCATGGTGTGCAGGTGGGGCCAAATGAACACAACATATCTCTATATGCAGACGATGTCATCCTGTACATAAGAGGCTGAGACAAAGATTCCAAATATATTCAAATTAACAGGTGAATATGGTGCTACATCAGGCTATAAAATGAACGTTGGTAAAACTATTGCTATGATGACATTTTGATGCCCCTCCCTATATCTCTAGCAGGTCGTGTTGCTTCAGTGAAAATGAATGTCTTACCAAGACTGTTCTGTCTGTTTTCAATGCTTCCTGTTAAAATCCCTGCTAAAACCTGTACTCGCCTAAATGCAGCAATAGGCACATTTTTATGGCAAAATAAAAAATCTCAAATTAGTTATAAAAACAAACTACAGCTGTTCAAAGAATTAGGTGGGCTTGGTATCCCTAACCTTAAATCATATTACTGGGTAGCACAACTTAATCACATAGCATCATGGATTCAACAACCAAAGAATTAGGTGGGCTTGGTATCCCTAACCTTAAATCATATTACTGGGTAGCACAACTTAATCACATAGCATCATGGATTCAACAACCAAAGAATTAGGTGGACTTGGTATCCCTAACCTTAAATCATATTACTGGGTAGCACAACTTAATCACATAGCATCATGGATTCAACAACCAAAGAATTAGGTGGGCTTGGTATCCCTAACCTTAAATCATATTACTGGGTAGCACAACTTAATCACATAGCATCATGGATTCAACAACCAAAGAATTAGGTGGGCTTGGTATCCCTAACCTTAAATCATATTACTGGGTAGCACAACTTAATCACATAGCATCATGGATTCAACAACCAAAGAATTAGGTGGGCTTGGTATCCCTAACCTTAAATCATATTACTGGGTAGCACAACTTAATCACATAGCATCATGGATTCAACAACCAAAGAATTAGGTGGGCTTGGTATCCCTAACCTTAAATCATATTACTGGGTAGCACAACTTAATCACATAGCATCATGGATTCAACAACCAAAGAATTAGGTGGGCTTGGTATCCCTAACCTTAAATCATATTACTGGGTAGCACAACTTAATCACATAGCATCATGGATTCAACAACCAAAGAATTAGGTGGGCTTGGTATCCCTAACCTTAAATCATATTACTGAGTAGCACAACTTAATCACATAGCATCATGGATTCAACAACCAAAGAATTAGGTGGACTTGGTATCCCTAACCTTAAATCATATTACTGGGTAGCACAACTTAATCACATAGCATCATGGATTCAACAACCAAAGAATTAGGTGGGCTTGGTATCCCTAACCTTAAATCATATTACTGGGTAGCACAACTTAATCACATAGCATCATGGATTCAACAACCAAAGAATTAGGTGGGCTTGGTATCCCTAACCTTAAATCATATTACTGAGTAGCACAACTTAATCACATAG